>NW_010131318.1:0-3620 GCF_000699245.1 Pterocles gutturalis
GGGCACTCCTGTCATAAGCATTTAGAGGCACTTTGGGTTCTGTCTTTCCCAAATGAGTACTTGTAAGTTGCCTTGATGTTAATGAGAGTTACACGCACACATCAGGGAAAGAATAGTCCCTCTACAATGGGCATGTGACAGCTAAAGTGCATCAATCGGCAGGGAAACAAAAGAGGTCATAATTTATGTAAAAGGTTCATTTTTAATGTAAATTCTGCCCCCAAATGCTCTGCTTACCAGCCTGAATCTGCGGCATTTGGCAGAGGAAAATGAAAGGGGTGAGAAACTCACTGCTGGCAGGTAAATGCATAATGTGATAGATTGATTTAAAATCCTTGTCATCTTTCTTTTTCACCTGCATACATAACGATCCTCTGTTAGTCATTAGGGCTCCTTGTACCTTCAGCACTCTGAAAAAATATTGGCTTTGAAATGATACTTCATTGTTAAGGAATTTTTGTCAGCTAGCTCCATTTATCGATGTATCAAAGCCATTTTACAAGAGATAGGCTCCACTTTGGCACGGATAGCGCATACATTACGTGCCTTGCGAGGACTTGCATCTCATTCCAGCACTGAGTGGAATTGCCAAGTGCCACCGCGGTACATAATGAGACATGTCACCCGGCACTGGGACAGCAAGAAGACATGAATGAATTGCCCCCCGATGTTTTCTCCTGGCCAGAGACAAGAGGAGCAGGGACACGAGGGGTTGCAGCAGACACATGCTGAGGGTGCGACTGTGCAGAGAGAGGAGCTGAGGGCTCTGCTGTCGGAGCCCCCGGGGTAGGGGTAACATATGCCACCAAGCTGCATTTTTTCGGTTGATCTATTTACACCTTCTCCCCAGACTGCAGGAGCCAAGCCAGGAAACACTTTTTTCTGTAGCCATATGTGTGTCTGCAAGAAGGGGTTTTTTCAGCATACTGGTGATAACTGGGGGTGTCACGCTGTTTTGTGAGCAAAATTTTGTAGCATAAGCCAAACCACGGAGAGAGTACTACTGAGTAACCACCTCCAAAGCTGTTCGGGCTGTCTTGTGAATGAAATAATTTTTCTTTGTCCTTTTGTTTAGATACTTACCTTGTGTTGCCAAGCAACGGCATGGGCAAAGTTAATGGCAAAGCTCCCCTTTCAGAGCAGGCAGGTAGGAGGTCTTTGAACAGAGGCGATCTGGTGTGGGAAACACAAGGACTGAGAGAGCAGAAGAAGCCCATGGTCGTTTGGATCTTTTTGTATTTCCCATGAATCCTAGAAACAGAGGATGCTACAGCAGAGACAGCCACAGACAGGGCTTCCTGTGCATAGTTTATTACCATGCCAGTTCAAGGAAACTGAACGCAAGCGCAGGCTATGTGCTGAGAGACATAAGATATCATCTTAATATCATCGTGGCAGTGATTTCTACTCCAAATTATCCTACCAACAGGACTTCTCCCTCAAAAGGAAAATCTAGACCCCATTTGCTGCCACTCAACACTCACAGCCTCAGCCCCTGCAGCCCAAGAAGGAATCTCTGCCTCCATTGAATTATACTGAAGTTATAAAGGATGCCACAGCTTCCTCCCAGGAATACCTGCTGCACCTTCCAGTAGGCCCCTGTGAACTGGGACGTGTTTTTCAGGCTGGAGGTTCATAGCTTAAATAGCAAAAGAGGGGCCCAAGACACAAGGAAACTGCCACCTTATACTGGCTCCCCCACCCAATTTGCACAGCTCACCGAACACAGGCACAGGACTCGAGCAGTCCTGACCATTAGGCACTTCTACCCACCACCATCAAAGACTCCTGAGCCTGCTCCTTTCCATTCATTGCCTTGTCTTTTCTTTTAGGAATATTACTAATGATCCTAGTTTTCTAGTTATACCCCATAATATCCATGCCTCTCAAGGCCAGGATTTCAAAGGACTGGTATTCCCTCTAATTACATGCTTCATTTTGTAAACTCTTGGGTTCAGAAGGTATTAATTAGTTTGGCCTAGTTAGTAGTATTTTCAGTTCATGATTTTGTCATGCCTTGTACATTTGGCATTTCTCCCAGGAGCTCAGCTGCTGGACTCAGGACATTGCATGGGGACACTTCCAGCTCTCTTGGCAGAAGGAAACCCTGGGGAAGTTGAAACTTTTGCACCCAAAGACTCAGAAGAACATCCGAAAAGTATTGGTTATAAACAAACTTCTTGAGTTCTTAAATCGATCAAGTCAGCCCGATGACATTAGAGGTCCTGTTTGACTATTTTTAATACCAGTAACACTAAGTTGATTCAGTGTGAACTAAAATATTTAAACCCTGGTCTAGACAGAGTCAAGATAGAGGAATTCATCTCCAAGGGCTATATGTGCTAATTGTGCCTCATTTAATCTCTGAAGGCCAATAAATGCATCAGTAGGAATATGCAAGAGTTGTGCATGGAGGCCAGACTTAATAGGAATGGTTTAGCATCTGCTGGGTATTTATGAGAACCAGCAGGAGCATGGAAAAAGACATGGGAAAGGCAGAGAACTGCTGAGGGCTCCTGAGATGAATTTATCAGTCCCAAATAGAGTATGAGAGAAGTTGTACTTCATAAGCATACAGACCTGGAAAAAACATCTAACAGATAAAACTATTTTGAAGTTAACATTATTCTGTGTTCATCATTCTTCATGTTTGCAAAAATTTACTAATGCAGATGAAAAATGGTGTCGTGTTAAATAGAAACTGCAATCAAGCCTAATTTTTGTCATAGAGTATTATGGGTGCAGCTGTGAGAGTTGTGCTGAGGCTTTGCTAAAAATATTCCTACTTTATTTTGCAAAGTTTATAAGCTGATCTGACCTGGCAGTTCCTGTGTTTCTATCTAGTCTAGTACTCTGTCTCTGAGAAATGCTAACACCAGCAGCTTCCAAAGACAAGAGATGAAACCCCTCACAGTCAGGTGGCACAGTCTGCCCTATAAAAATATTACCCAGAGCCGTAACAGCACAAGATTGATTACTGAAGACAAACTAGTTAATCTCTGTAACAAGTGCCCCATATGCATCAATTGCATGCTATTTACAGCTTATATGCATTAAAAATAAAAAAAAATCTTTGCTTTTTCACTAACAGCATCCCGGACTTTTAGCAGGACTGTACACACAGACAACCATCTTATCCATAAGCTGTCAACTCTCTTTTGCTACCTTTTACTGAACACAGTAAAGGTTAAGTTATATAACCTAGCAAGGTACATTCAGTTGTGAGCTATAAGAAATAGGAAATGCTCTTGTAGGTTTAAAACCAAGGAGATCCAAATTTAGGTTCTCAGCTAAAATTATAGAAAACCATCAATGTGCCAACATTATAATGTAATTGTACACAGTCCAGCTCACATTACTAATATGGTCTAATATTGCCTGCAAATTTTGTCTGAAATTATCAAATATTTTATTCTAGTTTGATAATATTTGATTTTTTTTAATTGAAAGTATTTGTGTGACTGACATGCCCCTCTTCTAAACAGGAAATTACACTGTGGATTTTTCTTCTAAGATCTCTGATAAGGTTCACACATATGTGTATATTTATATATATATACATATGCACATATATATACTTTTTGTTAAAGCCTGTGGTTTTTACACCTGTATTTCTATGT
>NW_010131318.1:3659-36113 GCF_000699245.1 Pterocles gutturalis
CAGGAAAGACAGTAATAAATCTCTCTTTGCGAGCATTCTGCTTCTTCAGAGGCACCTAACCACCATTAAAGCCTTCCTGGTTCTTTGCTAACCTACTTTAATTAATATTAATTATATATTAATAAGAATATTCTGTGGCAGACAGAGCGACTCTAGACAGACCATAGACAGATCAAATTTGATCTTTAATTGTATTTTAAAAAATGAGAAGTATAAATTTTATATAATGCTATTGAACCTAATAGGAGGGCTAGGAATATACTGCAGTAGTCTGTGTCCTCTGTGAGAGACATGAGATAACACACTGATGGCCCCTCAGTTCAAGAGGGACAGGGAACTGCTGGAGAGAGTCCAGCGCAGAGCCACAAAGATGATTAAGGGAATGGAGCATCTCCCTTATGAGGAAAGGCTGAGGGAGCTGGGTGTCTTTAGTCTGGAAAAGAGGAGACTGAGGGGTGACCTAATTAATGTTTATAAATACGTGAAGGGTGAGTGTCAGGAGGATGGAGCCAGGCTCTTCTCTGTGACATCTAGTGATAGGACAAGGGGCAATGGGTTCAAGCTGGAACATAGGAGGTTCCGCTTGAGTATGAGGAAAAACTTCTTTACAGTGAGGGTGACAGAGCACTGGAACAGGCTGCCCAGAGAGGTTGTGGAGTCTCCTTCTCTGGAGACATTCAAAGCCCGCCTGGATGCGTTCTTGTGTGATCTGATCTAGGTGTCCTGCTCCGGCAGGGGGATTGGACTAGATGATCTTTCGAGGTCCCTTCCAATCTCTAACATTCTGTGATTCTGTGATGGGAAACCACCACATAAATATATACAGAGAGCTCAAGGAAAGTGCCTCATGAGTTTTGTGTTAATTATTCTCCCTCCTCCCACACACTGGTTCTTAATGGACAAACAGACCAGTGTGGATGACCATGTTTCAGGTGCACATCAGTTGTTTGCCTAGAAGCACCAAAAATCTCCTCTGAAGACGTCAGACATAGCCTGATAGGGGCCTCTTCACCGGGGCCAGCTGCCACAAGAGTGTGGAGAAGACAACAGGCCACCTCCAAAGAAACTTGTGGAATAAAACAGAAATAAGTCATCCTTGCAAAGGCTGCCAGGCTCCTGCTTTGCTCCCCAGCTGGCAGGCAGCAACTGGCAGCCCATGTTGCTGGAAGTCTGAGCTGCAGAGCCTTCTGGTGCTTAGGAGATAAGGACAGCTACTGAGCTTGTGATAAAAACAAGATACATGTTCTAAAGGTTTATATTGAGCAACCATGTGCACACATCAGTGAGTGTATTATGCCACCTGTGGCCAAGCATATTGCCAGAGAGTACTGGAAACTCATGGTCTCCTTTGACAAATAAGATACCTTCTTCATGTAGTATTCAGAGGTGATACTTCAGGGTGTGAGAAGCTATTGGGAGCACAGGTATGAGCTGTGGAAGAGTGTCTGTAGCCATGTGTCACCTTTGTGTGTCTGCAAAGAAGAATTTTATCCACCTCCAAGAAATGCTAACAGCTGAGCGTTCAGCTGCCCCTGACAGTTCTCCCACTGGCTTCTCATGCTAATAATTTTAAATTTATCAGAGTGCACTGATTTTGCTATTTGAACCTCCCAGTTATCTTTGTGTCATTTTTCCCCCCCAGGAAAGGCAGCTGGTTAACACAAGAGACTGTAGCCAGGAAATAAGAAGCTTTTCTTTCTGTTCCCAGTTCTGGCACTGCCTCCCTCCATGCCATTGGCATCGTCTCAGGGCTCTCACCCTCCCCGTACATACAGAAGATTGTAACGCTTGCATAATTGGAGGAACTTGCTGGTTATATTTGACCAGCCCCATATAAATACGAGAAGTTTTAAGAGCAAGGAACTCTCTACATGCCATATGGCATTGATATTAATATATCAATAAATTCCTCCCTAACTGCAACAGATGCTCAAGTCAGTAGTTTAACCATACAATACAACACACTCTTCTGTCCTTTTCCGTGAACAAGAATAAGCCAGATGCTTTTCCACATCATATTGGCAGAAATATGGTGCTATATAGCCAGAGAAAGCAAACTTTACCTCCGCTACAGATGAGTCTCTACAGAACTGGTTTTTCAGTCTTGCTTTCTTAAAGCTGATTAATTTTGACACAAGATTTACCTACTGATAGCTATCCAGATGATCAAATACTGCTGGAACTGATACTGATGAATCATCAAGGAATATGAAACTCCCCTAATGTCACAATTACATTTTCCCTATTTCTTTTTATAATACCATTAGACAAAGGAAACAAATTAGTGATTTTCATTTTTCCTCCATTAACTATTCTTTTGCTTTTTTTCCCTCTCTATTCACTGTCATTTATCTTCCTTCTCATTTCCTCAGAGAGCAAACAGTGCTAACCTGCTTTCCTGCTTCATCATTAAGTATAATTTTAATTATTTTTACTTCGCCCTTACCCATTAGTTCTCTAAAGTCGTCTTCCAGCTGCATATATTAACACCTCACTATTCTAATAATTCTCTGTTGCAAATATCATCACCTAATTTTGGCACTTGAATCTTTGCTCTTTGATCCCTTAATTGGCATCTACTCCTGAATTCCTGTGGGGCTATTGCTCCTTCACGACTTACGTCCCCAGTAATTCACATCACCAACTTCTAAGTCTCCCTACCTGACTGTAATTCAGGGTGTTCTTTCACAAATTATTTAAGCCCCCTGAAGTCTATGTGGCCACCAAGAAGGAGCTATCTTGCCATCCCACCGTCCCCAACTGCGTGTTCCCACCGCATTGCTGGCACGGGCATTACCACTTGTGCAACCACACAGTTAGCCAGACCACAACCGTTCTTTCAGTTCTCTGTGCTTTTTTAGGTGGGGTAAATTTTCTGGCAGATCAGTTAATGCCTGCTGGAGGGAGACAGCAGGGCTACAAGCAGAAAGAAAGGCAGGACTGCCTCTCTCGGCCTCAGGGCACATCATGGATTCACAGCATGCATGAAACTGCTGTCTGGTAAGTGCAAAAACTGCACAGTGACAGGGAGAAAAGTGCATTCCGATTCTTTCCAGCTACCACTTTTCTGTTTTAATCACATCACAATTTTATGCAGGCAGTGCATTACTGTTTTGGGGAGGAGGTTGCTATTTGCTTCACTGAACTGTTGAACTTTGCCAGGACTTCAGTTCAGCCAAAAGCAAAACTCACTACAAGAAACGGACAGGTCTTGCAATCCTTAGTCATCAGCTTCGACAGGAGTTTGTCCGGAGGCGGGGAGGGAAAACCGTTAACGAATAGGTCTAAAAATAAATGCAAGGGTTTCCTGACATTGTTTTCTGGTCTTATGTATTCCCCTTACAAGAGAAAAAGAACAGTGGGATTCAAACTGCATTTTAGTTTCTTGTTAAAATTCAGAATCCAAGAAAATATGTAAGTAATAGCAGGACTCAGAAATAAGAGCAGCTCTTGACTGTAGCCATGATGACCTTCACTTCTATTGTGAAGTTTGTGAGAGAGAAAAGAAATAAATCACCATTACCAATATCCCTTCTAATTATTTATTACAAATTTAGGTATGCAAAGACTTAACACTTAAAGGATTATCTTTCCTCCAAAAACTAGACCACTTTTATAAAAGAAACCAGTATGCTACATTATAGGTAATGTCTTAAACTCCTACATGTCAGAGAATATAATGAAAGCTCTTATTGTTTCTTTCAGTATCTTCAGGGAACCTGTCAGAAATTGTCCCACATCTGCAGCAGCCAAATACACAACTTTTCTAGTGATGTATCTATCTATGTCATAGGATAGGCTTAAAAAAGAAGCAGCAATATTGATCTTTCAGAAATCTATACAAAAACTACTTAGGTTCATCTATCTTGGATGCTATAATTACAGAGCATAGCTCTGGCTGTTGATTCCTTGATCCATTCTGAAAAGCAAGTAGAGTATTTATTTTCTCCTTCAGAGTATCTCATTGCAAACTGCCCTAAAGACATTAAAAGAAAGTCACAAGTTTTCTAATGGTTTACAAAAATTAAAAAGTCCATCTCTTAGGGTTTTTTTTCTGTTCCACAAGATGTATATAGCGGTCAAGCTCCATTGGGGTCTGAAGGTACCTGGTGCCTGTTGTACTGACGTAGCAATCACTTGGGAGGTACCATGGTGAAATGAATAAAGAAGACACAGAAAGTGCTGGGCCAGTTAATGATGGCTCCCAAACTTGGGATGACACAGGTACAATTGCCCATGTGCTAATTTCTGCAGCAAATCTGGGCTGCTTTGTTAGAGTTATTAGGGGAATAATAGCAGGAAATTCACTTCTGCTGCATCATCCCTCAAAAGAAAATGTGTACACCTGAAAACAAAAACAAAATGAGTACAATAGAATGAGCAGGATGTACTTATGCACTGGTTTTGGCTGGAATTGAGTTAATTTGCTTCATATAGCCCATTTGACCAAAACAGTGTTGGTAAGAGACTGATGTTTTAGCTATTGCTGAAAGGTACTTATAGCATCAAGGCTTTCTCTGTTTCTCACCCTGCCCTGCCAGCGAGTAGGCTGGGGGGTGCACAAGAGGTTGGGAGGGGACACAGCTGGGACAGCTGCCCCCAACTGACCAAGGGGATATCCCACAGCGTATGACCTCGTGCTCAGCAATAAAAGCTGTGGGAAAGAAGGTGGAAGCAGTGGATATTTGCACTTATGGCATGAGTCTTCACTGGTAACTGTTACACATGATGGAGCCCTGCTTTCCTGGAAATGGTTAAACACTCACCAGCCAGTGCAGAGTGGTGAATGAATTCCTTGTTTTGTTTTACTTGTGTGTGCAGCTTTGCTTTACCTATTAAACTGTCTTTATCTTAACCCACAAGTTTTCTCACATTTGCCCTTCTGATGCTCTCCCCCATGCCGCTGCAGGGGAGTGAGCAAGTGCCTGTGTGGGGCTGAGCTGCCTGCCATGCCTCCAGGGTTAACCTATAACAACTTTTTTTTTTTTTTTTTTTTTTTTTTTTGCTGTCTCAGTCAGCCTTGACTTCATTTCATGGAGTTTAAGATCCCAAAGGATTCTTGGTTCACCTTGTATGACCTTCAGTATACAGAAAGTGTAATTCGCTCACAACCTTAGGTCAGAGATATTTGTTTGACTAAAGGTTTCCAGTGTGAGGAACAAGGGACAGTTTAGCTGGTGTATTTTGCTGCAGGGATTGCTCCTCACATGTCTCGCTGCTTCCCAGGTTGCTTGCCCTGGCCCTCTGCCCCTGCAGCATCCCCAGCTGCTCCAGCTGCTCCCCACAGAGCTCTCGGGCGTTTTGCTACACCTTGCAAACCTGCTGGGATCCTGCATCCTTTTGGCCTGGGTGAGCAGCTACCCATCACCACCCTGACTTCTCCTAGGCAGGAATTACAGAAGACCAGGGCGATGGTCCTGGGTTACCTGCTACTCTTTCATCCTTTAGTTCCTACCCATGGAGTCCCACTGCTCTTGTTTGTGAGGGGGCAGAGTGCCTTCAGCACAGCATGAAGATGTTATCAGCATCATTTCTCTGTATGTATCCTGTTTTGGTCCCTTTTTCTTTTAGGTTCTGCCCTCCCTGTGACTTCTCCATGACCTTACTACTTGCTCTGTGTGAGTGCCTCTGGTTATTGTGCATCTGTGCTCAGATGTTTTCCTGTTATTGCTTTACCTTGATCTGCTGCATGTGTTCCCAAAGAAACAAGTGTGAGAAGGCTGAAGCTGTAGTCAAAATGTGGCTAAATATTACACAAACTGTTATTAGAGACAACTTTGGAAAATATTCATCTACAGACCCAGGGCTGCCACCATTTGTTTGAATTTTCACTATCTCACCAGCTCAAAGCCTTTGTTTTGCTGGAGGGTCGCATGTGGCTGGTGGAGCCAGAGCATCCTCAGTGGAGGCAGAACACAAAATGAGGAGCCAGCCACGCCAGGAGGCAGCAGTCTCCTCTACAATGATTTGGGCACCTGTCACCAGCTCAAATCCCTTCTCAAGCTCCTGCTCATCTCCTGGGGATATAATTAGTTGATCAAGCCAAAACTACAAAGACAAACTCTCTGAACGATGACGTGATCTTGGGACAGTGAAATTTTTACAGTCAGGACAAAGCACACAATAGGAACTTTTACAGTCAGTAAAAGTAGTTTAAAGCTGGAATGGACCACTGTGATCATCTAATTTGATCTCCTGTGGGCATTAACTATTGGATTTCCCTGAATTCTCGATTTAAAAAAAAAATATATTTTGACTAAATTTCTTACAAGCCTGTGACTAATTATTCTCCTTACTAATAAATTGTACTTTTATCAGTGAAAACTGATATAAAATGTTGTAGTTCTATATTGAATGCAACACGTAAAACATTGGCTCCTTTTCTCATGAAACACTGAATTTACAGGTTAAAATTCATATCAAATTGTAAATAAGTAAACAGAGATTTTCATTGTTGTGACTTTAAAAGTAGTCATATATATATAGTGCTGTCATTAATGAAAACCTGTGTAGAAACCTGGTTTGCATCCAAAGTCAGTTAATCTCTTTCCAAAACACATTATAAATAAGAATTGATTTGGTAACATTTTAAAATTGTATTATCAAGAAAGCCAGATCTAAACATACCATTTTAATTTGATTTGCCATTTCTCATTACCATTTTACTATTTATTTTGTCCCATTTTTCAATTGAATGGCTTAAGTATTGCCCTTGAGATGCTCCTATTTATAGCATATCTTAGAATTTATTAGGTTCACAAAAATTCAGTCGATGATGTTGACCTTTACAAGAAAGAATCACTCAGACTCCTTAATTCCATTTCACTGCATTGCAGTGGTAGCTATCTCTCTCCATTTTATCTAATTTTTACTTACTAATTTCACTATCCTAAGGCTGCCTCAAACTGGAGGACATTTTCAAGCTTCAGTTTTTCATAGCTTATTTATTAAATGCAAATTTTCTCCTTTTGTAGTTTTCCTTCTCATTGAAAACTTAAGATAACAGACATATAAACTATCTAAGAAAAAAATGCTAGTTAGTGAGCTCCCATTGTAAGGTATATGCTGCAAAGACAGAGAAGCCTTACCTTCCACAAAAACATGGTCAAGTCCAGACTACAGCTAAGAATCAAACTGAAAGAATGACCATCCGGGTCACCTTACAGTAATGTGGGTTATCTACTTCAAAATTAATAGAAAGACCAGAAGCACTAGAAATATCAGCATACAAGAAAAAAAATCATGCAAAACTGAATTAATTGAGTAGATTATGAAGAGGTTAAATAAAATGTCAGCACAGGGAGGAACATACATCACTGAAAAACTTCAGCATACTGAGTAGATGATAGTGTGACTACTGATTCACAGAAAAGAAGGTGATGGCAGGTTAATTAACCACATTTCATGTAGCTGTAGAAAGATCACAAAAGGAGCAGAGGCTCAGAAATGGTAGTAGAAGCTGTAAATTTCAAAGCCGGAATGCCATGGATGTTTTTTGTAGTTGCTGTCACTAACTTGACTGTTTCATTCTGGTGTTCAGGAGTATGTGCCTAGCGAGCAATGCCTCACCACAGAGGTTCATTTAAAAACTCAAGAGAAGCTAGAAGTACGGCGAGCCCAAACAGAATCACAATAGTTTAACCACAGCCAAATTCAAAAGCAAAAGCTCCAGTGCAATGACACAGCACATAAAAGAGGCAGGTATTTACCATGGTCATAAGGCAATTTTGCCACATGGAAGCGTCAGGAGCACTCAGAGTTTCAACCTTTCTTCTCACTTTCTCATGATTATGAAAGAAGCAGGAAAATAGCTTCCTATTTACAAACATAATGTCCTTTCTATGTAACAGGGCATCTCTGCCACCCAGAGTCGCCCCATAATCTTGGCTGCTAGGAAAGCCACTGGAGCATGCAAGCATCCCAGCCCCAGTCAGGTGTCACAATGCAAATGAAGTGATGTCCAGATCCACACCCTGGAAAACTCCCCTCCTCTCCAGTTTAGACAGTTAAACCTACCAGCTGACAGCATGCATTTGCAGGAAAATGGACGCCATCTTACAGACTCTGGGGGGACTCGTAACCATGTCTACACTCTGGTATTCTGGGAGAAATACAGCAATTGTAATAATCAAAATTACAGCACCCAGTGGCTACCTGGTAATAGCGAGTCAGTTTTTTTCTGTAAAAGGGATAAAAGATAAAGACCATTTCATTTTGCAATACACAGATTTAAGCAGATCTGGAACAATAAAATTGCAATAGAAAAATAGAAGGCTGGAAAATATCCTTCCAAGTTATAACTACCAATCAAGATTTCCCCAGTTCCTTGTGCTCAGGAGCTAGCTTGTGAGGCTGGGCTATTCGCCTCCTCACCCTGAGGGCAGGTGTTTCCCAGAAAGGACAGCACCTTCTTAGCTGTTATGGTTAGAGATGGCTGTCCCTGCCTGTCACCTTTGCCATGCGGGAAGATCTCCTTCTTTTCTATCAGGGTTTGCCACTTCATTTTCTGTGACAAGTCACATGGCAGTGTGAGAAACTAGGTTATTATCCTTTCCATTCTTCCTTGATGTTTCCATGAGTCACATATCCCTCGGTTCCCTCTGCTACTTTTCCCATGAGGGGTATTTCTAGGGGAGTGGTGAAAAGGTAAGGAGGGTGAAATTTGTCATTTCATAGACAAAAGTCTCTGGAGTGTGCTATTTATGGGACACATCTACCTTCTCACTGACCTTGCCTCCCTTGCACATTTATATATCCATTAGAATTTATTAACGATGGATACATTAGGCTCCAGGTGCATAACAAAGTGTCTAGAAAATGTATTTTAATAAAATATCCAAACACCATATCCAGATAATGCCTGCAATGTACCCCTGTGTCTCACTACACAGATCACACAACTTAGTATGTCCTGGCAATATGACCTGCAATAGGTATCACCACCTATGTTCATTACCATTTAAGACAGGACAAAAAGGCTAGCTACTATTAAGTGTTTTCAGTTTTCTAACTATTCTATTTGCTACTTAAGAGCATAATATTTTAATTAAGGGTTTTTTTCCCCATTATGGAAATAATTCTGAAGCACCCTTCCTCCTGGTTGCTTAAGCAGGTTCATTACAATGCAATGCAATTTACCCAGCTGGACAGGTCTGCAGGTGGCCAGAAACCCATTAGAGAAGTATCTACCTACTACAGGGGAAACTAATATTCAGGAGACAGGAAATCTCACAGGGACTTCGATTTTGCCAGGCATTAACACAGCTGACTGGGTAGCAGGTGGCTGGAAGCATAAATTTCCCTGTGACTTATTTATTAGGGCTCCCTTGCCTCCCTCCTTCTAGAATTATAACATGCTCTTGGCATTGATAAACCCCAGCAAGGGCACACTGTAAAGACACAAGTAGCAAAGTCTTGATAAATATTTTTTATCTATTTGACTTAAACTATTTGAGCCAAACTGGAGACTTATGTGGATTTTTTTGTTGTTTTGTTCTCTGAGGAGAAAATAAAGTATTCCTACAATACAGACCTCCTCATTTAGAAATAATATATAACTGCCTGTCTTCAAACAGAACAAGAGTCAAAGAGGAATTACATTCTTCTGTCACAGCTCCAAACCTCCTCTCAGACAACTCTGCTTGGAAAGCTCTCCATCAGCTTTTTTTTTCCTACACCATAATCTGTTATTCCACTGTGGCTTTTTCCCCCTCTCCATGTTTCCATGTTTTCTGTCCCACTAAAACCCTAGCCCCTGTGCTCATTCCTGTGAAAATTGAGCCACAAAGTTCAGTTTTCATTCAGCATATGCCTGTGTACTGTTTATATGTTTCAGTTATCTAGTGCCCCAAAGGAGCTCATCTGTGGTTTACGCTTCCCTGGAAGGAAAGCTCACCACCACACTCACCAGTTCTAAAGAGGTTTACTTCTGTGTATAATGAGAACATAGAAAAGAAGAACATTTTCTATTCGTTCTGGGAGGAAAAGCATAGAAAACTCTCTCATGAGTGCTTTGGGGCTAGTTATTCAAAATCCATAGAATTTTCTGAAAATTTCAGCATTAATTCACAAGTACCAAAGCCTGTATGATTGCACAGCATCACACACACAGCAGCCTGTGAACCAGCGCTCGTGACACCCTCAGTTCCAGAGCACACTCACCTCTTCTGCTAGATCAAAGCAGAAAGGTTACATTTAGACATTTTTTTCATGGTTCATTAAAGACAATCCCGTATTCCCTCTCCAGCCCCATGACCAGATGTGCCACGTGTGGATGGCTGTGGATTTATATAGGACGCAATGGGCTGATCAGAAGAGCCCCACGCTGCACGGATCCCTGCAGAGCCACCTCAGTCCTCCCTCCGCATGTCTCACATGTCCTGAGTCCGACACACCACCACCTCCCATACTGCAAAAAGAGGTCCTGGAGAGGCCTGGGTGTATATGGAGAGCTGCTGTGTCCATCTTTCAAGCACAAAACTTTTTGTAAAAAGCATTAACTTATGCAAATTGAAGAAATACTTCTCCCTGCCCACTCCCGGCTAACAGCCACGTGTCTTTTCCTGGAACTCATAGTCTCCAAGTAAATAACAGATCCAGAAAGTTGATATAGTTACTGTAAGTGGTTTGGAGAATGGAAGTAGGTCTTATGCCTGCTTCTAAGAAATTTCATTAATAAGTAAACATATCCATAAATATTCTGAATAAAACAGGTGCAAGAAAGACTTGCATTTCAGCCACTTAGAAGCAGGAAAAGCAAAAAAGGATTTTTTTGCAGACTCTTCCTGTAAATTATATGGGAAAGCTGCATGAATCTCCTTTGACCTGTTTTAGCCATACATTGTCTTTCTTGTGAAAATATTTGCATACAATTAAGTATCCACCAGCAGACAGACAGGGGCAGAGATTGTGGAGATGTAGCAGGAGTCTGCCACAGAAACAGACTCCTTCTCCTCACAATACAAATTACAAAAATCTCTAAAATGGTCAATGTAAATTTAATCTTTTGAAAACTGGCTTTAACTTACTGTCATTTCCTTTGTCCTTTCTCCCAAATCATTCCAACTTTTCTCTGTTAAAGCTGGCAAACAGAAAACAAATCATTATACTTATTTTTCTTTTTCTCAGCCCGTTAGTACCACACACTGTTACTGGGCAAATCTTGCCAGCTTTATTCGCACAGATCTCATCTTCATGGCGGTCTAAGGCCTTTTAAAATGAGCCACTAAATAATAAACTCAACCACAAATATACAACTATTGCAATAAATTCACATTAGACATATAGACACTATGACAAGAAAAGGTTAGATGACTAGAAAGATGCTCCTAAAGCCACTTAAAACACAAGTACAAAGGAAATGCTGTCAGCTTTTTCCCCTTTAAAAAAAAAAGAGCAATGAACACCTTCAGTTCTTTGCCTTCCTTCCATGTGGAAGAGAAAAGGGCCATTTTGCAACCTCTTGACCCCAAAGAAAATGTCTACATCAGCCTCTGGGACTGCTGGGTTTGATCCCCAGATATTTTCTTCGTGGCTGTGTTGTGTAAATGAGCCCCCCTCCAATGTCTGTAGAGACCTGCCCTGACCCTGTATAACAGGGTTCAGCCACGAGAAGGGGTCACCACAGCATGACTGTGGGCAGCCCTGGGCTGCTGTTCCTTGGCAAGCTGAAAGTGCCTTGCCCAGAAGTTCCCTCTGCTCAAAACACACCTGGGGGAGAACAACTTCTTCAGACCACGTTGCAGCCAGAGACCACTTGTGTTTCCTCCCGAGAGTCACTGGGCACACCATGCAGTCAGGGCTGAAGGCAGGTCCAAAGTCTTCCTTTTGCTCCTTCCCCACCATGTCTTGTTTTTCCCACTGTACGGCCTGCTCCAGGCCTGTTACCTCTCTCCAGATTAAGTCCTGCTGACAGGCAAAAGGCACAGGCAGGAGCGAGAGAGAACACTGCCTCGCTCTGTGTCCAGAGACTTATGGCAAAAGCACTAGGCTGGGAAGTGGTAGACATTTCTTATCAAATGCCCTGCTTTGCAATTTGCTTAGCAATTGCCCTCAGCAATTGGGCACCTACCCTCAAAAAACCAATTTACTTCATTCCAAATCATCAACACACCAACTCTAATGGAGCCAAGTGTCTGGGAGCAAGTATCACCATCAGATACATCCTAAGATGTAGTGTTTGATGTTGGCCAGTCTCAGAGCACTTTGTTCCACACACAGGAGCGTTACATCAACCTGTATAAGACACTAAGCTCTCTATTTAAACAATGGGAAAAACATTTCATTCATAAGCTCTACACATGTCTTCAGATGTATTCTGTCTCTGCAGTGATTGCAGAAACCTATGCACCTAATTTCAGTGAAAATTCTGAATTCCCCCTGCTAAGACTAAACACTCATTCACAAGGTTTTTCACTGCCTAAATAATGATGGCAGGTGATCAGAATCTGGCCTAATACCACATAAAAGTCCCTGGAGCCAAATCATCCACAAGCATGTATTCAGCTTAATTATCTGGTAAGAAAAATAACTTTCCTCGTGATGTTGATCCTTTGTGGAATGAAGTTAATGCAAGCTAAACATTTTACTTGTTTCTTCTCTAGTATGTTTTGGTTTGGGGTTTTTTTTTAAGTCTTTCTATTGCTTTTTCTCCCTTTGCATTTAGGCAAAGTGTTGTTTACTATCTCATTAAGCTCAGCTGAGAATAATCACAAGCTCTATTAGATCACACTGACAATATATGTCTTTAATTATTTTTTCATAGAAAACTCTCACACTGGAGCAGAGTAGCAGAGTGCTTGTGACATCTTGCTACAAATTCTTACATGGGAATGTGTGTGGTGGGAATGGGGCCTGGGGAGGGCTGATGGAGAGGCAGGAGAAGGCAGAACTGTTCTTTGGGGTTTTTTTTTAAAGAGAAGAATCTTAGTGAAATATTTCTGTATGCCACATATGCTAAAAGCACTTCCATCTTTAATGTCATCTGGTCAGAATTATACATTCAGCACACACAAAAATACAAATCAGGTCATTAGTTACTTCTTGAGATGATAATCGTACTTTTAATAAAACTTTTAAGCAGTTTTGAGCTGATAGATTTCCATAACACTTAATTTGTAAGCCATATTCTGCTATTCCTGTGTTTGCTGTTTAGCCTATGTCATGGCACACTAAAAAGTCCTGCCATCTGGCAGAACAATCACAACCTTCCAAATTAGAACATAATTCTATACTTTCTTGGTTTGTTTCCTTGGCAAAGCTTTTGTCCCAAAATATGAATTCTCCTTACAAGCTAGAATGTATTTTCTGAGACACCTAGAGCCAGAAAAATCTTGGTACAAAGTGTCTCTTTTTACCAACTCATGCTGCTTCTAAAAGCAGGGGAAAAGAGGCCTCAGCATCCTGAATGCTCTTGACTTTCACTTCATCAAGGCTTTTCTGTTGAAACATTCGATATTGTTGATATGAGAATTCTTGTGCTGGCAAGACCATTTTCCTCTTTCGAAGGATCATAAAATAGTGTTCTGCATTGAGAGGATCTTTATTCATATCCTACATAGTAGAGCTTATTTCACTGGCAAGCTTGCTGAGGTCTAAATCCTGGCCTCCCTTTTCCATCTCCAAGATATTTGCCATTACTTCATCTCCAAAGAACTATATTTTTTTCTCCAATCTCCCCTAAACATGCTTAAAGAAAAGGGTTGAATTCTCCAGTAAGTCAGTTTAAGGGCATACCTCGTGTACACCCCCCAGAGAAGCCAGCAGAGTCTGCATGAGGTCTCCAGGCAGGACGAGGACAGTCACGCTCAGTTTTCCTACAGGCAAGAGGTACAGGGCAGCTTCGCAGTGGTCTGTGAAAGGCCAGGTGGAAAGCTCTTTACTCTTTCAGCTTGCTCACAGTTCCCTGATATTTTTCAAACTACCTGGCTTAGTCCTATGACTTGGCATGACACTGTTGACTTTCTGGCAATTTAGTGAGGACTTCAGACCCATTGTTTCTATTCCAGATTCCACTTCCTTAAAACAAGTAGTTGGTGTATAGCAAGTGTATGAATATTCACAGAACTCCAGAAATTTCCAGAATTGCAACTCAATTGTTCTACCGTGATCTTGGGTTCTCAGGGGCCCTTAGCCCTTTTCAGTGAAATCCTGATGGTGAGGAACAGATAACTTATTTACCATGAAATTAATGTTTCAGCCTCAGTGTTACCTAGCAATATGTGCATCAAAAGCATTATGTTTTTAAAGCTGTTTGAAAGCATGGGAAGGTTGCCAGCTATTCAAATATTGTCATAACTCTGTTCTCCAGCTCCCCTAATAGGCACTCAGAAATGAGCCCAGCCTTCCAAGGAGGAAAGACAGCTGGAATCAAGACACCTGCATTTATATAACCTAAAACCTTTCAAAGCAAAAATCTTTGAACCTGGCTTTGTACCTGGCTGCAGTTTGGGCATGTGGGTGCCCTCGCTTCCCACCCGGGAATAAGCGCCTCCCTCCACTCTCTGCTGCCTGGAGGAGGCAGGTTCCTGTGGAATCACATGGATGGGAGTTTTACAGAGCAGCTTTCGGAACAAGGAGGTTTGTCAGAGTGTCTCTGATATACCCACAAGACTGCCATAGTAATTATACTGTGTTTACTGTGGATTTCTGCCTCCTGGTCCTCACTGTGAAGGATCGATCTCAAGGAAGGCGGAAACCCAGGAAGCCATGGTAATCCATGAAGGATTCACCTGCAAGCCCCAGTTCATCTTTTTCACCATCACTGCTGTGTCTACCTGTCTGCTCCAGGCCTGTTACCTCTCTCCAGATTAAGTCCTGCTGACAGGCAAAAGGCACCAGATGTCACCTTGGCTGATGTGCTCTGCTCGCTGGTTGGTTGTATACCCCTTTGCTGTGTCCCACCACTGGTTCTGCAGACTTTGGGGTAGGGTCTGCCATTTCATACTGGGGCTGCTATGATGGGATCCTGCTCCAAGATAGAGGCTGCCAAGCTCTAACATAATAAAAATAAATAAGTGAGACTCTGGGCAGCCTTTGTCCTGCTTCACGTTACAGAGCTCATAAGATCTTTATCATATGTTTTCTTCTACATATGTTTGTCCAAGAAAGAAACTTACTTCTCACACTAATGTGGCTGGCCATGATAACCCATCCTGAAAGGTTTAGGGCTCTTTCCCCTGGCAATGATCTCCATTTTAACATCCTGCATTCTCTTCTGTGGAAGCATCTTCAGAGCTGAACAGAATAAAATAGGAAACGAAGGATGGCTGAGACCAAACAATGTGGAAGGTCAGAGGAAAGGGTAAATAACCTCGCAGACATTTACCCTTCCCCTCCTGTCCCAGGATGGAGCAGCCCCTCTCTTCAAAGAAATGACAAAACTCCTCTGCACAACCTTCTTGGCATTCTCTCTTCCACCAGTGCTAACAATCCTCTAGATGCCGCCTTAAAGAACTGTCTCATTGGAGCTAAAACCCCATGTTTGTACTGAAACACAAAAGTAGCTCATTAAACTTCTCTTAGATAAATTGTTTAGACTAAGTAATTCTCTCTTTTCCTCCCCTTGTGTTGCCAGCCTATTGTTTATAGCCAGCATTCCAGCCTGCGTGTGATGAAAATGCTGATGTGTTTCCTGAGTTACAGACCCAAGCTTTATCTCATCTTTCATTTAGGAAACTGCCTGCTTTATCATTTTATGCTGCTGTGTGCAATGTTTATTTTTTCCCCATTATTAACATTGTATAGGAGGATGTGCCCGGCCCCATCAGCTGTTAGTTGTATTGTGCATACCATACACACACACACACAAACAAAAAATAAAGGAATACACAGTGTAATAGTTTGACAAAGTCTACACACAGAGTTCACAAATTCCTTTTTAATACTGGGGACAGGCTGTGGGTAACAATGTCAATGTATAGCTATGTCCCTCACACACTATCTTGACTGTGGAGTTTGCTGGTATTCTCTGCTGTCTTTTACTTCTAATTTTCAATCAAAATCCACAGTGTGTGACAAGGAAAACTCCTGCCCTTCGCACAGAATTAATGATGATCACCTAATCATCTGGAGTCTTCTTAGAGTGAAATAATTCCTCCCCAGGTTTTCCTCTGTTCGAATTCCAGGGGAGAAATTACTAAGCAGTGACTCACCCAATGGATCATGAAAGCAGCAACGGGGACCAGGGATACACATGAATCTTTGACTAGCTACTCTAGTCAATAACAAACTAATTAGAAAAGTCCGAGACATAGTCCATGATTTAGAGAAGCTATGTTTAGGAGAAAAAGAATCCCAAATTTCTGATATGATTTTAATTTCAAACCAACAAATGCACAAGTGGTTAGGAAAAGATACTTATTCTTTTGTCTACAAGTTGTATCTCTTGAGCTAGTTCAAGTACATTGATTTTTTTTAACCAATTTTTGCAAAGCCTGTTTAACTTGTTGCCTTAACTTCTGAAAGAGGTAGGTACTGAGAAAAAAAGGTGCTACAATACTAGAAAGGGGATCAGCAGAGGCTGTAGGGGCCAAAAGCAACTGAATTAAAATATGTCATTGCTGTGGAGGTGTAAAATTGCCTGGTTTGGGCTGTGCACTGCCTGTGAGGATAGCCTCTAAATCTGAAACATTCTCACATGTGGTCATCACCACAATTACTTTCAGTTACTGCTTTTATCAGCTATAATGGATTCATCATGTGTGCACAGAGGATTGCCCTGGATTTCTGAAGGATCCCAAAAATAAGGTTATCATACACTCTTAATGTCAGGCAGTTCAATTATTTCTTAGTTATTCTGTCAATTGCTGTTCTTGAACCACTTTTTTTAAATAATAATAAGCATTTTAATAATAAGCATTTTCATTCTGAACTTTACCTACAACCATAGAATACTCAGAAAATTAGTTACAAGTTCAGTCTTTCTTTCTACATTGTTTATCTACATTTGTTTATGCTGACTTTCCTTTGGAAATAATTATCTCTCCAAAATAATTCACATTTACCTAAATTGGAACAGAGGGGCCTGATAAAAATGTGTCCTGTCAAAATCCAGATTGAACTTGCTGCTCAGGTCTGCTTCCTTCTCTCCCCACACCCAGTAGTTTCTTTCTCTAATTCAAGTATTTTCAGTTCCATTTAAAGTTCCCTTTCTCAACACCTCACTTCCTCATAAATGCACAGAACAACGTATGGTTTCAAAGGTTTGCCCTGTGGTAATCCACAAAACTCACGTAAGCAAAGCCAGAGCTACATGATGATCTCCAAGGCTTAGCTGTCTGAGACTTGGGCCACATGGATTCAATTTTCAAAATTTTCACACTTTTCTTTATAACCTTGGTGAAGTTCAAACCACTTCGGTGTTACTGCATTCCCTGCAAGTTTCTCAGCTCTCCAGCCATATTTTGTTTACACTATTTAAAATTAGTCTCTTACTAATTGTGGCACCCATCTCAAGGTATTCAGTTTAGTTATTTTTGGATCAGTAAAAACAGACATACTGGAAGTGAGACGCACTAAACCAGAATAGTTTATATAGCGATGAAGTATGTAGACCATCCTTCCCATCATGAGGATGGATCCTCCTGCAGGGCTCCTGGACACAAGGCCCATACAGTCCCAAAACAGGACCTGAACTACACTGAATTTTATTCAGCCTTACACTATATCCATCTGCAGCACAGGGACATCCCATTCCTTTGCTTTAAGACAAATTTTTGTCCTTCAAGTTCAGGACTGTCACACATTCAGGTGATCCTTGTTATATTCTCGTGCAACCCACAGGCGTTGTCTAAACCGTGGTATCTGTCTATAACCTGAAAGAACTGTTTCAGTGCTCTCACCTCCCACCGTTCCCTTTCTTCCTTCTCTTTCCAGCCCTGTGCCAGCAGCACGGAGAGGCCCCGGGGCTCCCCGGCCCCCAGCTTTGCCAGGGTTCGGCACAGGAGGCAGGGCTGCCGGGGGGGGGCTTACAGCCGCAGGATGGGGGGGCATCCGTCCCAGGGGAGTGCGGGCCATCCTCCTCGGAAAGCCTACTTCGGATGAGGAACACTAGATGGCACACAAGAACCGCTGTAGGACTTCTTTTTTGGTTCAGAAACCAAAAATTGGTTTCAAAGCATCAGCCTGGAATGTGACTAAAGGACTGAGGGCAAAACATGAGTTTAAGTATGCTATAAAAGCCCACGGGGAAGATAACCTTTCCAATAAAACCTCACCCCGCTTCCTCCATCAGAATTATTTTTCTATTTATAACTCAGCCTAACTTGGCAGCTTCAGAAAGTGAACACAGATTTTATTTAGTGGCTTGTTGAGAAGCAAGGGAATACTGTCATTTCAGTGCAATATAAAATAATAGAGTGGCACGCAAAGTAAACCCCACTTGGCTCAGCAACCTCTACAGTTCAAAAGACAACTGCTGGGAAAAGATTGAAGATACAATAACCTATCACATGGATTCTGTTAAAGGATCTGTGCTTCACTTTATAAGTACAATCAAGTACTCACTTCCACTCTTTATATACCAGTAAGTACTTTTTTTCCCTTCCTAAGAGATCTAAAAGCCCAGGGAAACAGATATCTTTTGCTATTCCAACTTCTTATGCTTTATTGTATCAGTGCTTAGCATGGGCCTGTTTTAATTCTGGGGGGAAAAAACACCCAATAAACATTCTTTTGATCAGAAGAATCCTTTGCACTCTGTTGTTCATAACAACACAGCATACAGCAGGGAAAAGCATTTAAAGGACTCTTCTTCACACTTCATTTCCAAACCATTGAAGCAATCAGTTCCTGGGTGCCACTGCACAGACCATCACATCAGCATAAAGTGGTGCAATGTCTGCACATGGGTGAGGCTATGATTTAACTGAAAATATGTGAACTTTCAACTTCCTGTGAACTGCTAGTAATTGCCACGGCTTCTTTGGAAAACAGAACCATGTCCATGATTACCTGATAGATGTCCAATCCTAAACTCACCTACACAGGAAGCTGTAAATGTCGATTTACTGGCAGAAGTTTTATTGCTTGTATTGATAAGCCTAGCTGATGTAGAGGTGGAGAAGGGAGACTTGACTGCAAGTGATTCGCCTTCTCCTCCTCAGAAGTGGGCTAGACAGAGACCTAGTGGCTTCCTAGGAGGGGGCTCTTCTGCGAAAGCAACCTCAAGCTGTAAAGTCAAGACAGTATAAAGCACCCACCAGGTTGAGAGATGACTAATCCAGGGAGAAAGGACCTTCAGTGCTTACCAGAGTCCCTGGCAGAGATGAGTGTTGGGGTTTTTTTTACTTTCATTTCCGTTCATGTGTTTTTGCATGGTTTGCATTTCACATTACCTGTTTTCAACTGAGTGAATAAATAGTTTTATTTGTTTTTCACTTACTCTGGTTTGTCTCAAGAATAACTTCTGAGTAACTGGATGAACTTTACAGTATTCCAGTCCTCCAGATGGCAATCCTAAAAAAAAACAGTGTCCTGGTCATCTCTCCTCTCTTTCTCCTCTTTGCCTCACATAATAAGCCATGTTTCCACATATAATAAGGCATGTTTCCACAGGGATGGAAAAGTAGGTTCCTTAGGAGAAGAATTTATGCCTGCAAGTATCATTAACTTAGAAAGTTCTCTGGCATTAGATAAAAAAGAGGGGGAGAAAGCACAGACAAATTCATGAGATTTTTAAGGGACATGTAATAGTACTTATCAATACCTTATTTTTCAGTTCTAAATGAAACTTCTTTCCTACCAAACATTCCTGCCAGTCTGAGTTAAGTAATATGTCTTTCAAGGATGCCATGGCAAGAAAACTGATGAAAAATTTCTAGTACTATGTACATCCATATTCTGGCTTATAGGAAATACACTTCCAAAAATATTATTGCAAAGTTGTGAGTTTGTGTGAACAATTTGCTGTAAAGGTTGCATATAATTGAGGGATGGAAAGGAGCTAAGTATATGTAAACAGTTGTCCCATCTTTGTAAACAGTCATAAATTTTTATGTTACTTGGAACTGTAGTTGCTAAATCTATGTTTGTTGCTTGAAATGAATGGCATTTTTATTCAATTTGTTATTTATCCTAGAGATTTTGCACAAGATAGTAGCTAAAGTTAAGCCATCTGCATATCCCCTTCTTCTGTATTTCTTTCACCTGCATACTGTGCTTCAAATTCTTCTCGTAAAGTCCTCAGTTCTTCAAAACAGATCTTCAATGGCATCATGTGGGAACTTAATATCAGCAAATTAATAAAGATTGATTGCAAGCTTCCTAACAGGATGGGAACAATGGAACACATCTGCCCAAACACAAGGACAGAGAGCGAGAAGCAACTTCAGGGGCTGGGATCCTGTGCTTGAGACCAGCTGAATGCCAATCCAGCTCTACCACTTCAGAGCTGGTACCTCCATGGGATGTTGACCTGTTCCAATTATACTGGACCAATGGGAAATAAGTGAAATAACAAAGAGCCATCTCTTTACAAAGGCGTTGAGAGTCTGAAAATGCCCTTGGGGTCTACCTGCATCTTTAATACATAGACACCTAAATACTTTTCACTAACATTCTATGGTAATACTTGAAAATTGGACTTAGGACCTTAGTAGCATATATTTCAATAAAACCACACAGAAATTAAATGATAATATTTTTACTGACATTTTCTCTAATCTTATCCTACTGTTCTACTCTATATTTTGTTCTATCTACTGTACAAGAAAAAGTAAAAAACATGACTTGGTCACAGCCCAGGGGAAATAAGAGCAGACTGGAAACAGACTGGAAACAGGAGCAGTGTGATCTAGGCTGTAAACTGGCAACAGGCTTCAGGCTGTAAACCACAAACACTAAGAGAACATGCATGGGCTGTGGTGGATTCCCCATCAGTTGAGGCTTTCAAGGAAGAGTGAAAAGCTCCCTGAAATATATGCTTTATTCGAACAGGCATTTATGCATGGCTTGTGTTATGTAGGAGATAAAGTAGATGATCTCAAGAATCCCGTATGGCTTTACAGTCTATGAATAAAGAGCTTCTTTCACTGTAACAGACTCAGTATTTCAGCTACTTCGGACCCAACATGGTGTTAGCGGGACCGCTACAAAGCAGGAATTGTGTCAGATACTTCTGATGCTGCAAAGGCGCCTGCAGAACACAATGGGGGACAAGCGTGTGAAAGAAGTTCTTTCAGTACCCCATCAGGTCCGTTGTGTGAGCACAAAGCAGTGCTGAGTAAAGAATTACAGTATCTTTGTTCTGTTCTCACATTATGAATCCCTTTCACTGACATACCCACGGCCCCATTAAATGTGATATTATGGTTGCACAAACATGAAGTCTTCCAGGACTGGTGAGAGGTATATAGGTCTTCTGTTTTGCCATTTCACATAATCATGACTGTTTGGGGGAAAGGGGGGAATTCAGAATGGAGCTGAACTTGGTTTATAAGAGAGTCTTTCAGACTCAAAAGTTGACTGGAAAAGGTTGGGTTTTTTTTAAAGGGTAAAAGAGAAATACTGACAGGTTGTCCGCTCTGAATTCCAAATTACAGAAAAATTGTTCTGCTAATACAAACTAACAGATACTAGTGTCCAGACAGCAGAAGAGCTGGGTTATAAAAAAAGATCATATCTGATAAATGAAGACACTTTTTTCCTTATTATAAAAATGAGAACAATTTCATAGATGTAATCTGTAACAGCTTGATTTAGGAAACACTTGTAACAGTAAGTATGATATCTCAAATGGTGAGTGCAAATATGCTCAAAGAAACCCCAGGCATGTCTTGACTGTAGCTTCTGCAGTATTTTTGTCTAATATGCAGATACACACAAACTAGCTCTTCCCCATCTACTTCAGATATTACAAGGAACTTAACCATGACACCACAGAGCTCATCTCCAGTTAGCCACAGAGCCCATCTCCAGTTAGCCACAGAGCCTTCCTAGGTATGCACTGCAAACCATTTGGCCATTTATATTGAGTTATCAGTAACCAAGCTAATTTCAATTGCAAGCCAGCTCAGATCATTTTTCGTTTAATACTAGTTACAGGAGTCACTGAAACACAAACATACTCAGAGCGCTGGTGATGAAACACAAAATAATTCTGAACAAAATAATCCTGAGCTGGAAGAGAGAGGAGTACATGTCCAAGAGCAAAACTGTTATAAGTCTTATTTAAAATATTTATTAACTATTTAGAAGAGGGATAAACAGTACATTTTGAAATTAAAATTATACTACTTTAGAACGGGTTGCATATCTACAGCTCACATAAATCACCAGTTATTTCTGGAGTGTAAAAAAAAAATCTCAAGTAGAAATATTTGCTCTCACAATCCATTCTCAAAACCTAAATTCTTGTCTTGTTTACTGGAGTAAACTACAGTTCAAAGGTTACTTCTTGATGTCCTTCAAAAATAAGCATATTAGATATGTCCTTCTTGGTGTAGCTTAGCTTTATGGGTGTTTATGTTTCTCCTGTTCATTAACATCAGGGATAAAGGCCACAGTCCTCAGTTCAGGGAGGTAAAATCCAGGGAGAAGCAGACGGGGAATGGTCCCAGTTCAGGCTAGATTTTAAGCATGCAAACTCTTTCTCTATTCACCACTTATTTTTCCCCTCTTGCTCACAGTGCCACACCATTTCATCAGTAAGAGCTTCCTCTGTTTCTGCACCCTCATTTCCTGCTGCTTCCATCCTATAAGCCTACTTGAAGATTTTCAAAGTATTTTTCCACTCAGGCTGGGAGAATGCATTGAACTGAACAGATGGTGGGGGAGACAATATGGAAGAAGAAATAGAAAAGGAAGTAAGGGAGAAAGAGATGAGAAGGTATGGAAACAGAAAGGGCAGGTACAAATGAAGGGAAGAAAATGGGAAGAAAATACATGAATAAATGAAAGAATGAGCAGAGTGGTGAACAGCAAAGCAGAAGCAAAAGGGAGGTTCTGCTGCTTCCCATCATTTCTGAATACTGGTACACAGAATGAAAAAACACTCTAATATCCATTATTAGTAAGAAAATTAAAACAGGTAATTTCTCCGAAATCTAGCTGAGCTGGTAGTGTCATATGATAGAGACAAATCCTCCAAACCCTGATGCGACATTGGCAGCTAAACAGAAGAAAAACTGCATGCAGAGGTTCTAAGGTGGATTTAAGGAGAAACTAAGGAGTATAGCTGTGAGTGCAGGTCTTAAGAAAGCCTCACATCTTAAAAATAGATAACCTTATGGTGTGGCTGCATCTCCAACACTCTGCTCATTTCTGCTCCCTCAGTGAAAAAACAGAATAGTTACCTGTACCACAATGCATGTAAGACTGTCTTAGAAAGCAGGACAGAGGTCGCTACAAATCTCACATCTTCATCTCAACAGTGCAGACTTCATACAGCTTCAAATACATTCCCTGAATAAGTTACAGGGTTGAGATATGCCAGTTACATTTTTTAAAAATAGAAAACCTAGGTTTTCTGTACATGAGAACGCAAATGTCTAAAACAGAAATAGTGTGCCCCCAAGCAGTTTTCTGTACAGCTTCTGTATGTAACTCCCATAACAAGACAGGAAACATGGGTTTGGGGTTTATTTTGTGCTGTCCTGTAATCATCCAGTTTGAGAAGGCTTCTCATTTTCCTAGAAAGGGACTAGGAGGCCAAGCCACAAAGATTTTCAAGAGTCAACCCTTTTCAGACAAGCTACTCAAAAAAAATAAGAGGAAGGGCAGTTTTTCCTCTACTCACAGATCAGGTTAGTCAGGCAGACAAGTCCATTCTAGTAGCACGTAAGGATGTCTGAACATGCACTAGCAACCTGTGTACCGAATCCCGGGCTGGTAAGCTCTCTTCAAAACTACGTCGTGCCTGTCTCTTTCACCAGTATTTAAAGTGCAAAGGAATATCTCTGCTACTTTTTGGAACAGGACAAAGGCATCACATGGGACAGCTGAAGCTGATGCGTGTTTTCTGTCAGCAATTAAGCCTCTGAGAGCTCCAAATAAACCCTCTGAACACCCAGGGCTGTGCTACCTACATGCTTATTTGGTGGATACAAGCCGAAGCTGGGTCTCTTCACGCAAGCCTTATTCCACAGCCAGATTTGCAGCTCTGCAGAACCCTCCAGGCTCTGGATCTCCATCTTGCTGTGTCTCCAGGGTTCATCACTACAGATGCAGCTGCAGAGTCAGGGCCTTAGGCTGTAATTCTCTCAGGGCATGGATGATGCCTTCCTTTTAGTCTCATTTTCTGTCTGTATACTGCCTTCACATAAATGACACCAGTAACAAATTTCTTTCTTCCTAGAGAATTTCAGTCATGACTCTTGGGTCATCTTTTCCATCCTTCTACTGCATGCTTCCATCCGGAGTATTCCAAAGGACTCTGTAAATGATGAGGCATAAGGGTTTTATTTCTGGAATCTCTCTAAAAAGCAGTAAACCTGGGAAATTTTTTCCTAGTACTTGTCCAAAAAATACATTTTTGCTCTATTTCTTGATTCTAGTTTAAGCTCTTGGATACTACTAGAAAATTCCTCTCTCTCCTTGATGTCAGTGCCCTTTGAATACTTGCAGGCGTTAATTCTCCTCCCTCCATTTTCTAGCCAAATTCTGCATATCTAGATTGTTTAATTTTCTTACACAGATTGTAACAAAAACTCAGCAGAGGGACAGAAATCTCTTCAGAACATTAAGTGCCTACAAATTTTACAAAAACTGGCAGAGGAGAGAAATCTGTCAAATCTCCTCACAGAGGCAAAGGCCACAAGATCAGCTGGTGTCCAGGCAGGCAGCAGAAAATGTATTTGGAGGCAAATCTGCAGGAAGAGGGAATATATTATTGCTTGACAGCAGAAGAGGCTTCAACAAGGCTTGGTACTTGTACACCAAAAAATGTAAGAATGATTAGACCATAGACATTTATTCTATTGCTGTGTCTCCACCAATGATCAATAGCTTCAGGAAGAGCCAGAGCAAGCAGACACTGCTGCTTCCCCAGAAGCCTTGCTCTGGAGCCATGTGGCCCAGGGTTCCTGTTCCTGCTGCCACCAAGGAAAGGATGCTAGCAAGCTCCAGCAAACCAATACCTGCACCACAATTTTTATGAAGGGACAGAAAAGCAAAACTCTGCTTACAAGCTCTGTTAAAATTATTTAAGCTAACATCAGCCCAAGGTCACAGTAAAAGATAATAGCTCCTACCCCAATGTGTGGTGCCATAGCAAAAGCAAAAGAATTTAAGCTAAAGCTAATCAGAAGATTACTTCTGCAACCAATTTTTGTCAAAAAAAAAAAAAATCTGCATTGTTGAATGTGAAATGGTCTGTCGGGAATAGCTTTTATTTGGCAGGCCTTTGCCAAAGCCAGGGTTGCTGAGGAAGCCCAGCAGATGTGGGCTGGACAACACCAGAGGCAGCAGAGCTTTACAGCCCTGTCATCAGGTACAGCTCTGAGCTGGGAGACAGGCAGGTCCAGCAACTTCTGGCTCACTAAAATGTTTCCAGACTAAGCTGGAAAAAGCCCTGTATTTTTTTTTTTTTTTTAATAGATGTGCTGCAAATGGAAAGTCATCTTTTAATCAGTTCCAGTAAACCCAGTTGATGCTATCTCAGTACTGATGTACATCTCTCCACTACTGGACTCAATTTAGCGTAGCAATGAAGAAGAATACTAGAGTTTCAGGTCTGTTGGCACTATTTCAATTTTCAGAAAACTATGGGAGGAACATTTCTCTTTTCTTCCTGCCCAAGAAAATAAGAGACAGGAGACCCTAATGCAAGCCATGTATTTTCCCTACTCTCCAGTAGAGGATTAGTGTCTATATACTAAATGTAGGTACTTTTAATTCTCTTTAAAAAGTTGCTACCTCTTTTTTTTTTTTTTTTTCTAATTATTTGTGTGTGAAGAACTCCGACTTCTTGTAATGAAATCAAATTTTAAAACTATTTTGGCAACATTTAGTGGAAAAAAAAAATCATAGCATAACCACTCACTTAACAGTGTTAAAGTGAGACAATCCCACATGGAGAAATGCTGCCCTGCCTTGCAGAATTATTACCCAGAGGAAAAGCACACCACACCTATTGTACAGTTTCTATCTTCAGAAGCCTCTGCCAGGACCTTCAGGGTGCTGTTTTCTTTCACTGTCTATACAAATGAGTAACAAAAAAATAAGAAACTAGTTCTGTATTATTACAATAGTAAATTGAAACAAAATATAACACAAAATAGTTATTTAAAGTATCAGAAAAAAAATCAGTTTTGTCACGTAAAGTATAATTGTTCCATAGTCTCTGCATTTTCCATTTTTGTTCTTTATACCGCTATTGCATTAAAAATGTACTCTGGCTAAAGGGAACTCTAGATTTAGGAGCTCAGAAGAAAATGAGCCCAGCATGTGCAAAAACAGTTGCTCGGGATATCTTGCAAAACCAAAACCATGCTTGATTTTGACTAATTTCCCTTTTCAGTATTGCTTTTAAGTCAGTCCATGAGGCCAAAGGACTCCAGAGCAAATGGGTTTATTGAACTATGACAACCAAACTGGTAATTTCTGATAGTCAACCCTTCTGGGTAAAGTTCATGGATTTGTAAAGGACCTAACCAAAATTCTCTGCACAGAAGAAATGTGAAGGCAAAGACTTGGAAGTCTGTCAGGGAAGAAACCGCTGGATTTACACTTCAATAGATCCACCGGTTACAATAGAGATGTGGATGAGGACAACAGCTGGAAATAGAGCTGACACCCCCTAGTTTCCATGGAGTTTCCACCAAGCCCTATTATTTATTCAGAAGCTATTTTCCAGGAAAACAGCCAGCCAGCCTGCAACACTGTTTTCAATAAAATAATTTTCAAAGGATGGGGGAACAACAGAATAAGCAGTCCACAGATATCAGGTGGCTAGGTTTTTCTTTTGGGTTACTCAATTTGCATGTTTGAATAATAATTACAAGCTGGTGGTAGTCTGTTAAAAAGTAGTATGTTTGCAATATTTCTACTTCATATGGCCAAACTATATTTCTACACTATTCTTTCCTCATTTTTAAACCCAGATTAATATGGAAATTTGTATGTTTTTTTCATCTCATCACTAGAAACAGGTGTATGTATGTGTGCCCCAAAGTGTTTGGACCCTTTAATAGATTTCCAGAAAATGTGGAAAGAGACGAGACGTTAATATTTTTGGTTGCCTGAGAATACTTTTTACAGAAGAATGTATCTTGAAATACCAAATAGTGCTTTTTGGGTTGTTTTTTTTTTCTTTTTAAGGGATGCTTTTCTTCCTTCTCTACCCTCAGATCTAGTCAGATGGAGCTTTAGTTCCAGCTGCTTCTGTCCGGCCCTCTGAAAGCCTTGTCCAAAGCCCAAAGCTGAACAGGGGGTGGGGCAGCATGAGAGGAGACATCAAGGAGACATGAGATTTGGTCAGCAGCACCAGTAACTGGGAAAGCACTCAAGCAGAGGCACTGTGCTTTGGGCAGCCAGAGATGGACCAAGGCTGACGACCAGCAGCGTGGGACGAGGGTCTGTGTGGAGGCTGACCTGGGGTGGGGACATGGGGCACTAGGAGTAGAAAAAGGGTTGTGAAATTAAAGCTTTGGCAGTCATCATGGGATATTTCCTCACTGAGATAACTCAAACCAGGGGGCTAATATGAAGAAAATGGCAGAAGCACAGGACTGCTGCACTGTGCCAGCAGCAGAGTAACATCCTTCATGCTGTCAGAAATAGAGTGCAGCAACCATAAATATAGCAGTCTGCAAGCTGCTGCCCAAACACCCCATGGGAGAAGGGAAGAACAACTTAGTTGCACAATATATGTTGATATCAAATTGAAATATTACCATAGCTCATTTAAAAAGCAAGGAAATCATAAGGACACCAACATTCAGCAGAACAGGCCTCTCTCATGAACTGACGTGCTCACTGAGGTTCATGTTTTGTCTAGAGAAATCATGAGTAGCAGTGGCATCAGAGGGCCATACAGTAGCATCAGCTAGAGTAATTATTCATCCAAAACCAGTGTGAGAAGTCTTACTTATTTCTAGAACTAATAGGATCACCAGTGGTGTATGAAACACAGGAACTTAAATGCTGATATGAGACATGTCGCTCTTCTCAGAGAAGGTTGTAACAATACTGCTAAAGAAATCAGAAGAACTATTTTTGTCCTGAATTTAGCTCATACGGTTTCTCCTACAAAGTTTTAAGAAATCATTAAATAGCTGTTTCACTTAGATGAGTTATTTAAATGTTCTGAAAACCAGATAATAGAGACAGTGTGCTGGTTTGGGCTGGGATAGAATTAATGATCTTCATAGTAGCTACTATGGGGCTGTTTTGGATTTGCGCTGGAAGCAGTGTTGGTAACATAGGGATGTTTTAGTTACTCTGAGCAGTGCTTACACAGAGCCAAGGCCCCTTCTGCTCCTCACACCGCCCCACCAGCGAGGAGGCTGGGGGTGCACAAGGGGTTGGGAGGGGACACAGCCGGGACAGCTGACCCCAACGGACCAAAGGGATATTCCATACCATATGGCATCATGCTCAGCATATAAAGCTGGGGGAAGAAGAAGGAAGTTGGGGGATGTTCAGAGTGATGGCATTTGTCTTCCCAAGTAACGATTATGTGTAACAGAGCCCTGCTTTCCTGGAGATGGCTGAACACCTGCCTGCTTATGGGAAGTAGTGAGTGAATTCCTTGTTTTTCTTTGCTTGTGTGCATGGCTTTTGCTTTACCTTTGCCTGTACCTATCTATTAAACTGTCTTTATATCAACCCATGAGTTTTATCACTTTTACTCTTCCAATTCATCCCCATCCCACTGGGGGGGGGGAGTGAGCGAATAGCTGTGTGGGGCTCATTGCCAGCTGGGGTTAAACCATGACAACAGTTACCATTCTGATACAGTTTAAAAAAAAAGAAGCTTTTTTAATTCAAGAGAGAAACTGGTTGCTTCCTAGAAGAGGGTGAGAGCAGAAAATCAGAAAAAAAAATATAAAACAATAAAAATGACCTAGTGAAAAAAAAAATCTGTTAAATTAGCTAATTTTTCTGTATTCCAGGAAAAAAAAAAACCACCTTATTTCCAGAAATACCACAGTGCTCTTTAAGGCAGCAAGTCCAGTGAGAAGAAGAGAGTAAGGTGCTACAACAAGCTCAGTATATAGATTTATCATTGCTGTGTCATTGGTTTTGCTCCAACAACTGAATCAGAGCAAAGGACAAACCTTCTGTTGCAGGTAAAGTGTCACAAGCAAGTCTGGACCTTTTCCCACAGATGAATCAAGTTCCTGTTTGCACTTGGAAGTCAAGGCTGTTCCTAAGAGTATGACTGAAATGAAAATGTCCACATAACAAGAATGACAACCTTCATTTTCTCTTCAGTCCCCTCCTTTTCCAACAAAAAATAAAGAAGCCTGCACACAAACAATACACCACGTGTATTCAGTTGACATCCACTAAAAAGGACAAGCTGTAACAGATTAAATACCTACAGAAATACCCAAGGGCTGCCTGGTATAAAATTAAATTTTAAATAAGGGAGAATAAACAAGTCACTTGAAAGCCTTAAACATTTTGTATAAATAACGTGTGATGCTATCCAGAATCAGCTGAGCTGTAGGCATCATCTGCCCCAACTGTGAGTCAGCTTGAGTCAGTTCAGTGTACTTTTATGGTACTATCAGAAAATACAACTCTAGGCAGCATGAAAGAAGTCTCTGAAATATGGAACAAGTATTTGGTGGGAAGGCATTCTCTACTGTAAGCTGGCAGTGAAATTAGTGGAATAAATAAAATGCCAGCATACTTAACATTTCTGTCTCTCTATTTTTAGCCCAAACAGCGGACTGAAATCAAGGCATAAAATGAAAGGCAAATCACGTGCTCTGAAGGCCAAACAATTTGAAACTCTTTGTGAACTGTTCCTTCTGCACAGTAATTCTCCAACTGTGCAATCCATGCGGCAATATGGATTCAGCAGGCAGGGAATGTTTCCAGCTGTTTGCATCCCTCCCACTCCCAGTATGCATAACATCCTGGCTGGTAGAAGTTATATTTGTGTTTAAACATTATAAGACTGATTTATATTAGAGGAATGTTTCTGATCAATCGTTCGTGCTGAATAGCCAGTGACTAAGTGGAAATCCTTCAGAGAGAGCACTGCTGAATAAGAACTGAGTAAGAAGTTTATAAAACTTCAGGACATGGCCAACATCTCTAATCCACTTAGCAGACAGCATGCAACTTCCTGTAACCGCCGACATTGGGCACACGCACATTTCTTCCAGTACTCAGAAGAGTCCCGGTATTCGTAATTATGGAACATAAAAGGTAAGGGAGGGTTTGTCACACTTAACTTTGCCAATGAAAAGTTAGCTGCCAAGTACAAACTGATTATTGCAGTCAACGGAGAGAGATATGAGACTTTTCAGGCACTTATCTTCCGGCAGCATGAATCACTCTGTCCACTGACTATGGTATCAGCCTAGACGCTAATTAGCTGCCTCTGGCTGAGACAGATCTCAGTGAAAGTTTGGTGCTGTCTGCTTGCAGGATGGATCATCGGCTGATGTTCTTTGTCAAACTATCGATAGCTCTGGGTCCAGTGGAACTATGGAAACCAGCAGAGGTGAAGATCTGCTCCTAGGTCTTTGCCAAGTTTACAATCCAGTGGCCTGAGAGCAAGAGATATGCTCTTGAGGACTCCTTGCAGAATAGTTTTATAGTACAGAAATAAAGATTTACACTAGTAAAACATTTCTCCTTTGATATTTGAAAAATAATAAAAGAAAATGATTGAATTAAAAATGATGTGTTAGTCTTTTATGATGTTTTCATAAAGAAAATATTAAAAGGAGGGGGGTTTTGGACAAAAAGGCTACACTGTATTTTTTAAAAGACCTCTGCTGCCAGTAATGCCAGAAGATGTTAAATTATCAAAATGGATATGTTTCAAAGCCAGTTTAAAATTTACTATTAATCATGGCTTTTAAACTTACTATGTTGGATCTGCTTAGACAATGAAACAACCCAGGCCAATTGTAATTTAGGGTTCACATGTGCCATGGCATCTGAGATAATTATTTAAATTGAATAGCATCTTCTTTTCATTTTACAGCTTCTTACAATGCTAGCATTGCAGTACTTTATTTTAAAGTATTAGGAAATTTATTAATGTCACCTCAGCAAAACCACCTACAAAACTAATATTAAGTATTATTGCCTTCAGTCAAGGCTAAATTTCTGTTTATAACTCCCTTTTATCTATTATACAGCTTTGCTACGTTTATGCATCAGGCTGAAGGCATCTAAGAAAATCATCTTCCTGAAGCTTTATGTTTTCCTTTGGAAAGTAAAAATGGACCTGCCATTTCCAATAGTGTAAAACTAAGGTACAAAAAATGAAAGTAAAATAATTCCTGCAACCTCCCATCCTTGGAGCAAGGGCCTTTGAGACATTAGAGGTATCCTTGGCTTTAAGACAGCTTAGTAAATCAGGCTACTTTATGAGACTGGACTACCTCAGTTCACATATATTTGATAGAAACTTATTAGCATTTGGCATTTTCCAAACTGGAGCAGACTCCAATCTGGAAAGGCAGTGGCTGGGCAGTTTTCTTGGAACTTGCTCGTCCATCTTTGGAGGACATTGTCTGATTCAACTGCCCTCGAAATTCATTTTTCTTAAAGGGGAATCGGGAACAGATCAGAGGAGCTAAAACACGTAAGCACAAGGCGTAGGTGCCACTGGTGAAAGGGACAGCTCAGAGTCCACACTGCGACCAGAACAAGGGGACTTTTCAAAGCAGATGAGGAAATCTGGAGGGTCACAGATGAAAAGGGGGAGGAAGAAAAGGAAGGATAGTGTAGATGGTTCATACGGGGAACTGTTTTTTTCAGTGATATACATACTAGCTGAGCAAAGAGAACTAAGATTCACATTTACTAGTTTGAAGACAGTTTAATTTTAGGCAAACCTCAGCTACAGCAGAAAGGCAATGCCACATATTTAAGTATGTGGTTACAGAAAATACCACAGATCCTGAGTAAGCTGTGAGGCAAAAGGCTGAAAGCCAAACATCCTTCCACCACCTGAGCAATGGAACAGCCAGCATGGCCAACATGTGCAAGCAAGAGATTTTGGCTATAAATCACTGGCATCTTCATCCAAACATCATTACTGCCAAAGCATTTTAGATATGTCTATGAAATAAGAAAAAGAGTCAGTGAAACAAATGATTTGAAGAAACACAGTCATGAGAATTATTCCAGGTGTGTAGGAATGGGGAGGATAAATTGGGGGTTTCAGAACAATCTCAGTATAGGAGTCTCTTCTCCTTGACAGAAATAGTATTATAAAAATATTATGTTCTGCCTTTTTTTGCCATTGCTTTCTATTAGAACAGCCAATTGCCTTATACAATCAATATAAAATAGTTTGGGTTGGAAGGGATCATCTAGTTC
>NW_010131319.1:0-5495 GCF_000699245.1 Pterocles gutturalis
TACCCTTAATGCCCTTGGCCATATTTAATCCTCTAATCCTGTACACCAAATTGCTCCAAGAACCTTATTCTTTTTGCCAGTCTGGACACAGAAAATACCACAATTTCCCTTAGCACCACAGGTACCTATAAATCACACCAAAATGTAAAAATGGTACAATTAGAAGGAAAAGAATTGCAGGGTGAAAAACTTGCACATTTTTTGTCAGGCTTCCACACTAGCATATATATATTTTTATGGGAGAGATATAGCATGCAAGAACAATCTTTTGATCTTTGAAAGCAGTTACAATCTGCTATATAAAACCCATCCATTATCCATTAAGGTCTTCTAGATTTCACTTCCTTTACTGAAAGGATTCCACAGAATTCAATAAATACAAATAATCTTCCTACAAAATGTATCAAGTCTCCAGTTGATCAGTGGCTCAGGAAAAAATTCTCTACATTAATCAACATTCACCTACAGAAGTCTGCCATTGAAGTCACAGGGAGTTTTATAGCTGAATTTACCTGAAGTAGAGTTAGACTAACACATTTCCTTATAACTCTATTAAAATTTGAAATTAAGGTCTAAATATCTGCTGAGTGTATATCAATCAAACATTTTCTGCTGCTTTTAGAGGAACTCTTCTCAGTTACAAGAAATCCTGCAAGACTTGCGGATACTTCTGACGTACTGATCCCTTTGGAGAGTAACAAGAAATTCCTCCCTTGTGGGCATTAAAATGAAACATATTGCATCTCAATCCTCATGAGATGCCTACAGTTAGAAAGGAATCTGTGCTTAAATATCTGCAGCACAAAATGAAATCTGAAGTCCTAGAGAAAACTTTGTATCTCAGTACACATGAAGGAGCAGGATTTCCTCCCACTCACCCCCACAAATATTTCTGACACCACTCACAGCATTACACAAAATACAAACGCTTCTTAATTGAGCACATGATGCAAGGTATGCACTTTTTCTGTGGCATTACTATTAATCAATTTTTTTTCTGAACATTTCTGGAATTTCTACTTCTCAATCAACAGCAAGGAAGGGCAGTTTTATGTGAAGAAAAGACAAAGAGCTTGGGCTCCAAGTTTTTTTTCCTCTATTTGCAAATTCTTAAAGAAGCATTTGATGCAGCAGGAGGGAAGTGCAGCTGCCCTCTCCTCCTACTGAAGTTGGTGATAGGAAACAGAAGAGTGCTAGCATAGTAAGTAGACACTCATTTAAATGGAGGCAAGCTTAAGATTTATTGACCTGAGAGCAAGAGGTCAATATTTATTCAGAGAATAATAAATCTTGATACTTGTTTCTAACAGATGTTAATCCAATGTATTATTAAATCCATCCCATTAAAGCTAATTAGATTGTGTGTCCTCATGAGCCTTGTTGCCAATAGTCATTAGTATTGCATGGGTCATAATTACTCTGCTTTGATAATTAAATCATATAATTTCCAATAAAATCAAATATCTGGGGATAGAAATACTTATTTTTCTCTACCATTACTATATTATTGTACATTTCATTGGGTTCTTCCTTCATGTTGCTCTAGACCTTCCTTCTATTCTTTTGCCAGGACAAGCACAGCTAAGGAATCAAAAGCTCTGTCTGAGCTACACCATTTTTTTAAACTTTCTTGTTTGTTTTAAAAACCTGATACTCCTAAAGCCACATCCATCTACTATTCATGCACTAGGCAGGTGAGGAGCAGGTACAGAAATCAATAAGTAGCTGTTGTCAGGAAAAAGGAAAAGGGACAAGGAAAAGCAGTCATAGTCCTAAGTGTAAGTGAAAAAATTCCTTTTACAGTGCTTTCCATCCCCATATTTCAATGTACTTCAGAGATAAGAGGAAATACTATCATCTCTATCTTTATCTTTGGAAGAAACTGAGGCACGCACAAAGGAAATAATGACCAGGATCTTAACCAAAACTTTGTGCCAAAGCTAGACATCACTCAGGTACATTAGTGAGTTCATGAGCAGGATGGTATTTTTAGTAAAATATTGTCTTGCAAATACTCTTGCAGAACACATACAAACTCATCGCCAATTGGGTCAAAGTGGTTTCCTTCCTGAAGGAACCACAGCTGAACTCGGGCACCAGAGTACAGTGCAGAGTGACGGCTCCTCCACACACTCACAGCACACACCTAGGGCTGGTGACTGGCAAGAACTTCACTGTTGGTGAAAACTTAGTGAGGACATGAGGGATCACAGCAAATCAAATCCTGGTTGTTCCATCTTCTTTATGTGACGTACATCAGTAATATAGACTACAGTTCCCAAGTTTCAGCTCTGTATATTGACTTATATTGATCCTTGACAGTATATTTCCATCAGGACCTGCATTATCTACAGACAGTAGTTGCTTATTTCTGTAAGAGCCTCACACATAAGGGAAGTAATAGCTTGAGAGGAAGTGTTAGGTGCACTGACCTGTACCATCATGTGTTACCCAGAGACATGGCCTCCAGCACTGAAGGTAAAATGTGGAAAGTAGGATCCAACTCCCATCATTTTGGCAGTCTAGAAGTTTAGACATCTAGCCTAAGCTAGTCATCTAGGCTTTGTCTTTAATTAACAGAGAAAAAGAGACACCTTTAGAGAGTGATTCACCTCATCCTAGAGTAGGCATCTAAGACTGATGGGCTCAATTGGGAAAAGCTTCTCTCCTCCTCCATGGGCTTCCGTGGAAGACCTCTGCCTAAGTTTTAGATGGCTAAAGCAAGGTAAGATGAAGTCTATACAGACAGTTTATCTCAAATCAAAGATACCTAAAATCCACATTCCTCTGCTGTTTCTAGGCTAGGAAACTGCTGGATGGACCCAAGAAATCACAGTGCAGGAGGAGGATATCCAGAGCACAAGCAGAATCAGGGGCAACCAAGTGCTCCTCCAGTGACTAACATGGTAGCTGTGTGTTAGGTGATGTGATTAAAGGTTAACCACAGAGAACACAAAGACCCAGCAAGGATGAGATGAACAACAACAGGCAGAGGAACCCTAGTAACACAATCAGTGAAAACGAGTACGTCACAATGACCACTCCTCTTGTTGTCAAAGGAGGACACTTGCCCCTAGTGTGAAACCTGCAAAAAGAAATAAATTAAAAACTCTCACAAGAATGCTAGGCAAGGTGTACAGTACTTACTATGGGATACAGAAGGAAGAAAATTCTGGGACTGTAGCAAATGTATTATGGGTTGCTTAGGTGAAGGACCAAAAGTTTGGACAGAGAGATGTCAAGGTGGATTGGGGAGGAACAAGTGTGGGGAAACAGAGGGAAAAGAAGATAAACAGGGCAGTCAGATACAAACAGACTGCTGGTCAGTACTCACCTGCACTTGATCACAGCAAATTACCCTATATTCTTATTAAATCCTATTTCTTGTGGATGTAAACGCTAGTGAACTTCAAGATGGACAAGACAGCTAGCAGGATAAGAGATTTAGTACCTGCAACCTGAGAAGTTTGCAGACCAAGGTGCCAACAGCTGGACAGACCCAATATCTAAGACTAGCTAGCAGAGAGACCATAATATGCATATATTTACCCCATAAGATTTCTGTCCTCTTCAGCTGAAGAGAATTGGGTGAATCATACTCTTCATATCTGTATGACCATTACATGTGTTTATGGGGATGCCAGTAAAGACACTGCTCTCTGGGTTGATCTGCATGGCCAGCTGTGTTTATATTGCACATTTTGCATGCATGTGTGCACGTGTGTAGTCACTGGACCTGGGGACAGGGAACCACAGCAGCCTCATATCTATTGGGCTGAAAAAGGAGGAAGCCCCCTGGGTCCCAAGGACACCTGAATTCAACCACCTTCTGACACTGTACTGAATTGTCACCACTTTGAAGTCTTTTCTGTGGCTGACAATTTTCACTGAAGTTGTCGGGACATGCTTTGAGTAATTTTCTGTATATAAGAACTCATTTGCATTTGATCCCAGGAGCATCTCATGTATCCACACATGCACTCTGATCATTAGAAAACTGCCTTTGGGGTGGAGGTTCATCTGGCTTCCTCTGGTATGAACTTGAAATGTAACTTCAGACTAGGATTAAATCCAGCAATGCTTTTACCTAGTTATCCTATCATATGTTAAATTCTGTGAGCTCTAAAACTTCAGATGCACAGAATGAGACTATATGAGGTTTGCAGCTCTGATTCTGTTTGAGAAAGAGACATCTTTAACCAAGAACAGTTGTGAGAATACGTGCTAACACCACACTAAGGGTGTGCCTCAGCCCTCTTGACGCTACTTCCCTTCATACGTTCAGAGCCAGTTTTCATAAATTTAGTGCATTCAAATCCCTTTGATGCTCTGCTGCCAAGCTGGATATGTGTACATGCAAGGATCCAGTTTTCACATATACACAGACTAGTTGCGTGTATATATTACATGTATGCAAGTGTAAGCATGCAGCTGTGTAAGACCAATTTAAAACAAAAGTCAGACTCGCAGTTGACTCCTCCAAAAACCACAAACATAAAAAACAAGCCAAAGAAAAAGCTCCATCTAGTACATGACACAACCTCCATCTCCCGAACGTGCTACAGAGCAATTGACTCTCCGCATCTAGCATGGCTACAGGCTACTGCCCTCCTACAAACTTCGAACTGTTGTTATTTTACTTCCCTCAGATGATTCTCATTATAACCAGGTTGAGTGCTGAGTTAAAAAGTAAGTGTATGAATCATATAATCAACTCAGTTGACTGGAATCTTACTTTTCCATGCATTTCCTCATTGCTACACAGATCACCAGTGTAAAACATGTGTAGCTGCATCAAATTTCCTTTTGCTCTTTTTAACCCTACAATTGCCTGCGAGAAGATACTTATTGAGTGTTATCCAGCTTCCTAACCACTGATGATCTGTGCCTTCACTGCCTGCCTCACAGAAGTTGCAAAGAGTTACAAATACTTAACTTGAGGTTATTGCACAGGGGGATCTCTCTCTCCCTCTCCAGCTTCTGGGATAAGGCATTGAGTGCCTTTGTTCTGCTCAGGAAGAGAAAAAGAGGTCTCTCCATTTAAACTTAATTTAAGCTATGCCATTGCTCCATGCACCATCAGATCTCCTCCAGCTTTCCATAAGTGAAGGTGTCTCCACAGCACGGTATCTTTCGCCACAGCCATCCTTCATGGGACTCCTCACCCTGGAGCAATAAGAGGGCTGGTTCTACCAGCTTTTAATCCTGCCAGAGAAAGGATGTATGTACAAGAGTGGCTCGGAGCACTAGTTCCAACACAGACTTCTGCTGCCTTACTTAATAGATACACACATAGGACAAAAAAAAATAAAATTAATTAAGACTCACAGTTTACATGACACTCTCCTTCTTTCAACTGTTTATTTGAACTATGTCATTAGCCCATAATGGCTATAGTACAGTCTAGTGCGTTGTACCTTCCCCTTCTATCTAAACACTGCACCTTGAATATTTTCTACCTACCACTGGCTCTACACAGTACTGTAATAGCTTTC
>NW_010131319.1:5526-22041 GCF_000699245.1 Pterocles gutturalis
TACATCCCTCCTCTGTCTAAGTCCATCTATCAGACTCCATTCCTAAAAACTATACTTTGATTTTTTAGTAAAAGGAATATTTTTGCCTGATTCTCTTCAGTGGAATTCATTTTTCCAGTTACAGAAAACAAAATACATCTTCCAATCTTTCCCTTTGAAGCCCGTAGTATTCCCAAGGTACAGGATTAGAGCAGCTTTTATAATTTCAGGGTGGGCAGTATGGAAATGGTTTCTGTTGGTTTGTTTTTAATCTTATAAAAATCTGTAACCATGTTTTCAGAGCAGTGCTCCCCCTTCTCCATTACAACCTTGCATTAACCACCAGTAACCAATTTCTATGTTCAGAGACTGGGTTTCAGTCTGTAGCAACTATTTTAGGAACTGGTATATTTGAGTTCCTATATTGTGGAAACAACATTAACCCCAGCTTGAAGTTATGGGATATTTAATGAATATTTTGTGACCACACAGAAATACTTCCTATGTGTTTATCAAAAAAAGATGATAAAAAAAAATCACAGTTCCAACAGGATATATGAATTTAGCAGCACCACTGAACACTTTTGTTTCTACCTTAATCTTTAAAAGAGGATTCTGCTAAAAAGATTAATCATTCAGGGACAGAGAAAAAAGCTTAAAAGCTTGGCAGGATAAACGGTCAGTCTCATGTGCTTTAATTTTCCACTGTCAACTGTGACTTTCAGAAGCAGAAGAGAGCATACAACTTGGGCTGCTTTTGATCACCATCTAGTGCATGAATTAAGGAACTGCACAAATTTAACCCGATTTAAAGTTAAGCAGCAGTAGGATTAACAGTTCTTTTCATCATTTTTAGAAGACCTCTCAGATAGGCTTAGTGAGCTTGAAAAAGTGTCAATTTCTAGATTCCCCTAGCTACCTGATGAAAGCCAGATGTTTCATAATGACACCATTTTCTGGTAATGCTGTGACTGTGATGGTCTAGGGATACAAAGAAAGCAAGACTTACATAGTGAAGTAGTATCTTTTTCAGGCCAAATTACACAGTGAGAAAAAGCAACACGGTTTAGGCAAGGAGTCCTTTTATCAAGTCTCTGTGTCATTTCCAGATGTCCAAAAGTCACATTCATTTCATTGTTGTCTGACAACAAGAAGATTGTCAGAAATACTATTTGCAAAATTTTTCACTTACAGAAATGGTTTGCATGTTTTGTTGTAACAAAAACTCACATTCATTGTCAATCCATGCAATGGGGACTTCAAGATTGGTAAATTAGTAAGCCAACGGGACAAAGGAAGACCACCAGTACCATTGGGGATGAAAGTCCCTGTCAGCTTTAGGTTTTGGTTATTGCAGGTGACTCACGATAATTTGTACAATGCTTTCCAACAGCACTGGCCAGGCAAGTAGGCTTGTCTTCCAGAAAGCATGCTGTGACTCAACACACAGGAATTCAATGTCTTCACATTGAGGAACTTACAAAGACTAAAGCAAAGCAGAAAACTCATCTTTACTGAAACAGAGTCATACCTTCAACATTATATAACAATAGTGTAAATTTTCATCAAAGATTAGCAGGAGGAATTTCAGAAAGGTTACAGAAGACATGCTTAGAAGAAGCCTTTGCCTCTAGGCAGCAGAAGAGCCTTCTTCAAAATTGAAAAATACTACTTTTCCCCACAATAAAGGCAGGCATGCTCCTGCTAATCTTTGTGAGGCCAGTTCAGGGTGCAAGCAAAGATACTTCAGCACCATGACTTACCAGTAGCCTATAGTAACTCTTAGGCAGTATCTACCCATGCTAAAATCCACCCAGAGCAATTAGCCAGAAGCCATGTCTTTAAGTATCCCTTCATGTCTCAAGTTCAGACCATCAGCTGAATTATCACTCAGGAAAAACAAACACAAAAACCCAGTACTGAACTGCTTTAAAACTGTATACTAACTCTTCAAACATTACTGGATTCAGACCCCATATAGGACACTCAAATGCCTAGGAAGAGAGAACTGTAAAATCTTCACAAGCACGGTTTCTTATTTTATTACACACTGACCTCTCAGTGATAATTACTCAAAGTATCTTATTCTAAATAATTTTATAGTCTAAACCTTGTAAGCAATATGTAGTTTTATAGAAAGGATTAAAAAGAAAAAAAAGAAAGAAGCTCGTGCTGCCTGGAAAGTAGGAGATAATTCATGCTTGCTATAGTTTATTCCTCAACAGCTCATGGCTTCAAAGCAAAGCTGGCAGTATTACTGAGGACATTATGTTGATTTAAGAACTGGAAGAAATTTCCTCCCCTCCTCAAACGTAGGTTTTTTTCCTGACTGCACCAAGTAGATATTAACAGCGTGTGCACTAATTACCAGTCCAACATATTACTGTTGTTCTGGTGCCCCCCGATGGTCATTGGCTTTACTACGAGCTACAGCTTAAAAACCTCTGCTGGAAAACTTGTGTTCCAGGTGCTGCTGGTAGCTCTTCATCCAGCTGGACCTGGGGTCTGAGTCCTGCCACAGACACCAGCACGGCAGATTTCCCATCAGTGGCTTCCAGAGTTGGGCGTGTAGGGCAGGTCCTACAGCCAGGTACTAACCACCCTCCCCAACCACTGCCAGCAGAACGCTTTGGCAGCTTCAGCAATAAGCCCTCCAGGTCAACATGACTGCCTCATGGCTACTGTTTGTTGTGAAAATTAACCTGATTCACAAGCCCAGATGCTACGTACAAGGTCTCTGTAGAAAACTGCATTATATTAACCAAACTGACGCATCATTCAAGCAGCCAAGACGCACGGATACCCAGCGCTGGCTTTGTCTTCCCTCCCTTCCACAGTCACTGCATACTGTTATCACACACGCTGACACAGCACATCCAGACAGTCCTCATCTCATACAACAATTGGTTTTGCACAGCAAGGCATCCTATCCCAGTTCACCAGCAGTGGTGGTGTGGACCCAGTATGATACATCTTCATTTCCAGCCGCATCATTGCACAGAGAAATTAGCTCACCAGCAGTGTCAGCATGCACCCAGTATGATACATCTTCACTTACAATTATATCATGGCACCAAGAAATGAATCATCAGTCTATAAATCAGCACTTCGCTCCGTGAACTGATCACAACCTGACTATACTCACTGCAGCCAAAGGAAAAGGATGGTCCCAGTCACAAAGGGTGTTTCAAAAGACATAATTTCCAAAAAACGTCAGGTGGAAAATATAGATGAAAGCTTAAAGCTCTCTAAGAAGATATTAGATGGCCAAAAGCTGCAATACTTCAATCAAGAAAGAAGACAGCTTTACCTAAAAGCCCATCCTGGTTTATTGGCAAAGCGAAGATAGCAAAGAGATATATAACAAGTTGAAGGGGGGAAACAGATCAGACAACAATTATAAATGTGACACGGAGAAAATTTACCAGAAGGAAAATAAATCCTTGATTGACAAGACTAAGGAAAGAAAAAACATTTTAGTATGTACATTAGGGACCAGTAAAGCCCTAACTATGGTCAATCATTAAAAATGCAGGCAAGGCAGAAGTGTTCAATAAGCTTTTCATTTCTGCAGGGAGGGATTCCTACCACAAATCTGATGAAGTTTCCAAGCCATCAGCAACTATTGAGATGTTAACAGTCTACTGAAGACAATTTTTAGATCTACAGGCCTGGATGTCTTGTACCCAAGACTAAAAAAAGGCTCACTGAATCTTTGCATAGTTTTGCGGATACCATGGAAATTTCAGAAAACAAGCACCAATACTACAAGTGATGAGATGGACTTAATGAAATAAGGATGCCTGAGCCAATATGAACATAAAGTTTAAAAAAAAGAAACACTTATACCAGATCTAATTTATAATTAATTAAAGACTAAGAATATATAGTCATTTTAAAATTGATAGAAACAGATCTAAAATTTAGTCTTTTGTGTTCAGTTACATTTATAACTTTCCCAAAAACCATTTTTATTGGGTCAGCCTGCCTTTATTATTTTGCTGATATTACAAGTTTTCTTGATGATTTACTTGCACTTAGAGCATTAATAAGAAAGCCTCACACAAGCCATTTAGATGAAAAATAACAGGAACAATTCACACAGCAACAGCACAAAAAAATTAGGACTGCACAGTTGCAATAAAGTAAAACTAAGCAACATTTAAATTACTAGTGTATCTCCTCATGTAGTAAATAGGGCGTCAATCAAATGTTGCTACTAGTGAGACTCTACAGAGATCAGGATTAGCCCTGATGCTAATCCCCATTGTTAGTTTTCTGGAAGTCAATAAATGACAGTTGATACCATTTGCAAGTGAGAGACTCACAAAGGGAGAAAACCAAGGAAGGCAGACCCGGAGTACTCAAACCCATTCTGGTAACAGCTTTTTAATACAGCCAAAAGGTAAGTTGTACCTGTAGGGGAAGAGGAAAAAAAAAAAAAAAAAAAGGCACCAAACAAACCCAAAACCCAAACACCACCAAACACAAAACACACCAGAAACAGCTCAGAATGGATGACTATCCTAAAAACAATGAGTCAGAAAAGACTGTAGCAGTCAACAGTAAAACAAAATTCATATGAGCTTCCAGGTCACATATCAGAAACCAAGAATCCTTCCTGGCAAGAAACTGAGTTCTCTGCAATTCTTTTCACTCTACATCAAAGTCAAAATCAGCTTTAAAAAGTTATTGCAAGAGACAGATTACAAAGTTTTGTAATTAGGTAATTTATGTGGATGCTTTGAAACAGTCAGGGCTGCTCAAACACAGACCCCCAGATCCTAGACCACTGAATGTTTGATGTCAGTCTGTTTTCCATGGGCAAAGGGAAAAATGAAAAAAACAGTATGTTTTGACAATTTCTTTTGTTCTTGAAATAGTCATTTATACACACAAGAAAAGTTTTAATTTCAGCATTCATCATCACAATATATTTCTTTTACAAAGCCTCATCAGCTTGAGCTCCCAAAGAAACACAGTAGAAGAAAAATTTAACACGATCCACGATTTTATAAACAAGCACACAGACATTAAGGAAGCAATTTTATTTCCACATGCAGTAGTGGAAATTCAGGTGCTGGCAAACAATGCACAGTTCAGATGTTCACATTTAAAAAAATAATGAAAAATTTGAAGCATGCTGATGACAGCCTCAGAAATTATTCAATGGCTAATGAAGACTTAAAGATGTGAATCTATTTAGTTTATAAATAAAAGGATGAGAGGTGACTTAATAATAACTTATGAGCATGTGAAAAAGGAAAAATAGAGAAGGCTATTTTAGTGTGGAAAGGTATTTTTTCACCACATTTTTCCTCCCTTCTCAATCAATCTCCTTTCATACAGGAAAGCTAATTAGTCCTTGAAAGAAGGCACCAAGGAAAATGGTAGTTTTACCATTCCTTGATATTTTCCAGTCAAGAATAGATGCCTTTCTAGAAGATCTGCTTATACAAAAGTCACCAGGCTACCCAGAGAAAAATCCACAAAATACAGAGCCGGACAGGTGATTGCTTCTGTCCTTAAGTTCCTTTTGATCATATGCTTCAGTTTTATGGCTAGATAAAAATCAGCTGCAAACATGTATATTAGTTGATTCATTTATTTTTGTAAGTCACATGCAGCAACCTAAACCTTATTAAACGATGGCTAATACATTCCCATCTGGCAGGCACAGGTCATTTTAAGCGTCCTTTCAAGGGAAAAAGGTAAAGCTGGCTAATGCCTCCCCACAGATCTCTGGACTGATTACAGCTGGCTCGTCTGGTCTGCCCAAAAGAGGAAAAGGGGAGAGGAACTGTCCAGACATACCTCTCCCAGCACACATGGTCCCTTCAGAGAATAAGAGCACAAGCAATGTACTGCAGGGCAGGGCAAAGAGACGGGGAATTGGCAGGGGAAGTACGACAGCTTCAATGCCCTTCTTTGGTAGGCAGCATGCTTTATTCGGTGGTATTTGCACTTCTATTCCAGTGTCCCCCCCAAAAATGTATCTACCAGGAACAAAACAAGGACACTTCCATGCACTACCGCTCCTCCACTAAATCTGCATAAGCTGTCCAACATCAGCAGACGTGTAAAGCTATAAAAGTTTAATTCATACCCTAAAACAACCACTAAACAATTCTGTCATCAAATATTTGTAACAAGTGTGTTTGTCATTATTTCTAGAAATGTTGCATATGTGCTAATGCCCATATCCTTTGCAACTTTGCATGACATGGGTGTTCCCCACTTATACCTGTATAACAAATACCATGAAATATTTCCCTGGATAGGCTAAACCAGTGCTGAAATTGTCACCCATGTTTCAGACTACAGCAGAAGTTTACGTTTCCTCTGAGGTAAAATAAAGGCTTATACTTTTGAACAGCTTTTGTTTTCTGCCTGGTAAGGCAGAAAGATATCTTGCTTTACATCAAATACATAATAATTCATGCTGTAGGGGTCCATTAACTGAGGGTGAATCTCAAAGATTTTATTTTCCTTCTGTCCAATTCTTTATAAAATGACCAAAAAAAAAAAAAAGTGTTATTTATCTTGTAATCGCTATTATTGCACTACAGCAAATTCATTGCTGTTATTTATTAAACATGCCAAAACCAACAGAATGCTAGAAAACACTTTGTTCATTCAGAAACCCCAGCAGGTACCAGCTGGAAGGGCACAGTTGTCACGATGCCACCAGAAAGACTTGTAACTAGAGGAAACTTTACTGTGTAGTGTAGAGAGGTTTCGCTTAAAAAGTCACTACCAGCAGACCAACCTAGCAGTCATTTTTCATTGATGAGATCATCATTTAGCCCACCTGCAATTTCTAATATTCAAGTACCTTTACAAAATACTTAAAGCATTCAGAGAAGCTCCCATTACCACACCCTTGCAGAAGGAGAGGCTGCACTTAAAAAGGTGTCATAGAAATGGTAGCTTCCATTCCATGTTACAGTTTTGCTGTGTGCAAAAGCAAGAAAAATCATGCACTAACAAACAACTGCTGAAAATAATTTTTGTTTGGCCATATTCTTTGCTTTCAGAGGATAAGATTCATCCTATGCAAAGGACCAACAGGAGGGGCAAATGTTACTTTTATCCTACACACATTCTTTAGCATTAATATATCAAGTATTAGCAAGGTTAAGGAATATATATAACCACCATGTATCATGCCAGTGGCTCTGCTGGGCAGTCACCTCATCAAATCCTTAGTGTACCCTAAAACATTAACTGCAAGTGCTCACCTGAAAACCATGTTATTCCCTCATTTGAATTCCTCAGTCATCAACCCCATTCACTTCAAAGTCCCACTGTATATCAGAAAAGACAAAACTCCTGATCCTCTGAACTGCATACCAAAATCCTCCCAGGGATGGGGAGCCACAGCTTGGACACCTGCAGGAAAGGGACCTCCAGGAGCAGGTTACAGACACAAGGTGAAAGAGCAGCTCCTCAGGGAGCACCATTGCCTGCAGTGGGACGGGGCTGAGCCAGGCCACACGGCTGCCTCCCTGCCTCTAATCCCCAGGACTCTGGCTCTGCCAGCACGCCCCACACCAGCTCAGCTCTGCTACAACCACACCATGTAGCCCTGGCACAGGAGCCCCATGATCACAGCTCAAGAAAGGTCCAAGGGCCTCAATTTGACCAGGCTTCCTACAGTTTCATTCCAAGTTGTTGTTTTTTTCCTGTTGGTGGGATGCTGCAAAAGCCACCCTTCCTTCCAGCTCCTTCACGTAGGAATAGAATTTATCCCCTGTGCAAACCACAGAGCACTGAGTCCACAAAACCCTCCAGTGACTCCTGTCTTCTGGAAACAAGATTATACACCCTCCCCATACCCAAACAATACTACCTGTGCAGCCCCAGGGTTGCAAATTATTGATTTCTTATGACCAAGAGACCAGTTACAATCCTTCAGAGAGCCCCCAGGGCTTCTAATAGGAAAGGAGTAAATTTAGAGCTGGTGTGCAGACCAGCCTCACCACAGACAGAGAGAACATGCCCCGTGCCCCTACGGGACCATTCTGCAGACACCCAGCACAGAAAGGAGAGAGCTGTGAGCCAAGTGTACTGGAGACACTCTGAAATGCTAATACATCTGAATGACTGTTTTTCTCATTTCACAGAAAATTAGAAGGTGGAAGGGGAAGAAAAGGGAGTTCATTATTCCCCAAAATGCCAGATAAAATAATTTAAGTCAGTGCATTCAAATATGATTACTGTTTGTTACAAAAAGAAACGATGATGGGGGAGCAGACAGCTTTTATTCAGGCAAAAACTGAGCACAGAATGAAGCTTCCAGTGACCTCAAGACTCCAGTACTTAGACATTCCTGGAATGCTTCAATTATTGAGTTCCCCTGTGATGTATATTGGGTTTCATTTTGATCCACAGGCTATTAAACATGATCTATGACACTTTCAGAAAAGATGTAGTTTGGAGTTCAGCCTGTAACTCAAACTTTTTTTTTCCCATCATTGGTTATTAATGTGCATACGGCACTGAGAGAGCATAATGAAGAGGAGCACAGATATGCAGGAGCACAGTGCTGCTTTATAAGAACATAGTCAATATGGTCAACCAGAACTAAATTAACTGTGTTAAGTGTCTTCAAACTCTGCTTTCTTATTAAAAGCAGTTCTGTTCACAGGCAGGCACAAAGGCCATTTAAAATATTAGTCAATATTCTTCTAACTCCAAAATGAAGCGAAAGAAACAAAGAATAATTAGTCCTATTTAAGCTGAGGAAAATATATGCTGTTTGGGCAAACAAGTACTATGTGGCCAGGAATCTGGATGCACTAGCTGAAACCAACAAAATACATCAAGAGTACAGGAATTTGCCATAGCTCAGAATGGAAAATATTTTACCATAAACAGGCTAAGAATATATACTCTATTTTTGTCAAAAGAATAAACTGTAGATTTAGAGGTCACCATTTCTTAGAAAGTATATATTTGCAAGGGATAAGGTTGTGTTTGCTTTTGTAGGGCTGTATGGGGTTTTGGGGGGGGTTTGGTTTTCTTTTCCTCCTGAAAGTAGCCAAAGACTATTAAGATAGCAAAAATCTTGACCACGTTTAAGAGAAACTGGAACATGCAGACAACACAGGCTAGAGAAATGGGCCAACAAGAGCCTAATGAAGTTCAAAGAGAAATGCCAAATCCTGCATCTGGGGAGGAACAACTCCATGCACCAATAAATGCTGGGGGCCACCCAGATGGAAAGGAGCTGGACAGAAAATGACGTAGGGGGCCTGGTGGACACCAAGTAGAGTGAGAGCCAGCAATGTGTCCTTGCAGCAAAAAAGTCTATGTATTGTTGGGCTGCATTAGGCAAAGCACTGCCCGGAGGCTGAGGGAGGTGATCCTCCCCCTCTACTTGGCACTGGTGAGGCCACACGTGGAGTACTGTGTCCAGTTCTGGGCTCCCCAGTACAAGAGAGACATGGACATACTGGAGAGAGTCCAATGAAGGGCCACAAAAACTATTAAGGGACTGGAGCATCTGTTCTATGAGGAAAGGCTGACAGAGCTGCAACTATTCAGCCTGGAGAAGACTGATCTTATCAATGTATATAAACTCCTGAAGGAAGGGTACAAAGAAAACAAGACCCAGGCTCTTGTGCCCAGTGACAGGACAAGCGGCAATGGGCACAAACTGAAACACAGGAGGTTCCCTTTGAATGTCAGGAAACACTTTTTCACCATGAGAGGTGACTGAGCACTGACACAGGTTGCCCAGGGCGGTTGGGGAATCTCCGTCCGTAGAGATATTCAGAAGTGACCTGGACATGGTCCTGGGCAACCAGCTCTAGGTGTCCCTGCTTGAGCAGGAGGTTTGGATAAGATGATCTCCAGAGGTCCCTTCCAGCCTCAACTATGAGGATTCCATGATTCTGTTAACAAGTTTTTCTAAGAATCTAGTTACTTCAGTAATACTATGCCTTATTTCATCCTCTCCCTTTCCAAGAATAATTTTCTTTTACATGATCCCAATATGTAAATACATAATCATATACATGTGTATGTGTGAACACACATACATTTATATTCAAAAAATGCACATGAAGAATTCTGAAAAGTCCCACAGCATTGCATTACAAATTTTTCATTTCTATAGCAGTAATGAACAAAAAATGCAATACTGTGTGGCAACATGACTCCTAGTAAAAAGTGCTTATTCTGCTGTTTGGAAATTGCAAGAGGTACAAATAAGGATGATATGTTTAAGTACGCCTAATGCAAAAAAAACCCAGATTACAGAAACTCCTACATCTATACTTTTTTCCTTATTTTCTTTATCTGTAAATATTTATAATTCATCATTAATTTACCTGCCTTTCAAACATATAGCAAGGATTAACTAGTGGGACAGATTCAATGTAAATTCTCTTTGGTTTCCTACACTCTGAAAATAGTTTAACGCTTGATTTTAAAAAAATGTCATAGAGTTGTTAGTTATTTTTCAAATTAGATGGTTTTGCCTGTTAGCATAAGGACAGGCTAAAAATAACAGATGTTAAATTATTCTTTGTTCTTGTGTTCACAGCAATGATAATTATTTTTATTTTCTACCTTGGTCATTCATAGTAGGATACACCATTGCAATGCTTCAGTTTTACCCTAATACAACTCTTTAATCAAGATGACCACCATCTCCCAATTAGGGGCACTTAGATATCTCACCTTTTCAAGTCTTCACTGAGAGAACAATTTTCCGAGGTATGTCACCAATGGCCTACTTAATTTATCTGAACTGTGCCATTTCCACTTAATCCCCCCCAAAAAAATCACTTTTCTGGAAAATAAATGGGGTTTAGTTTTACCCTCTTGGTCCTTCTACAATCTGTGAGACTCTTACAATGGATGAAAAACGTCCATGGCTCTGGGTAACATTGAAAGCCACACAAATTAAATAGTATTGTCTTTGTTCACACAGAAATAGCAAGAAGCACTTATGCAGTGCTTAAGCACCCTTTAGTCAATTGAATCTGTGGCAATAAACCAGAGAATGCACTCCCACTGAATCCCCACTGCCTTTGTTTCTGTGATACTTCGGTTAGAAAATAAGGCTTTTTAGATGCTTCCTGTATGTAAACAGTAACATTTATTATGTGTGAAGCTTTTAACAATGCTAAGATTGGAAATCTGCTTCTTTGTTTCCTACTTCTGAAGTGAAAGCTAGAATGGCCCTCAGGTTTTAGCGATGCAGTATGCAAAATTTTTAAGCTGTTAGACAAGCCAAACCTATGCTTGGGAGCACATCTACACACGCATATACCACTACTGTAAGTGATCCACTTGGGTCCTGAAAGAACTAGCCAGTCCTAATGAGACAGTTTATAGCCTGAATTACGTACCATACTTACATGCAGCCATATCACTCCTAGTACCTGAGCAAGCTACGGTACCTTCACAGAGCATTACCTACTGTGATGAAAATACCTCTTGCATTGATCTCCCTGGAAGGTTTGGGTACTTTACTTTGAATCTGTGAATCTCTCATGATTTTATTTCCTCACAATATTTTTCTCCACTTTGTCTATCCCCCTCAGCTTCACTTCATGCCATTGTGTGTATTACCACATAAAGAAATGACTGGACCTTCCATTATCCTTAAAAGGATTTCAAGCACAAAACAACTAGTATGAAACCTACTTCACCTCAGGAGAACTGAGCAATTTTGCTCTGCAGGCGGCTCAGGGAAGATGAAATCCTTCTTCAGCCTGCATGCAACATATGGAGCTGCAGCAGACTCTCTCCCCACAGTTTCGATTGTTTCTGTAGGTTGAGCACTAGGGATCAATAGGCCTCAGTCCCCAGCGGGCCTTGAACGTGCACAGCTCAATGTTAAGTCTTTGACAAAAGTTGCCCTGCACTCTCATCTAGTAAACTATATGGCAACAAAGCCATTTGGGTTTCTTCTCTTTGCTTCAAGAACTGACGGGTAGTTTTAGCATTTGCGTAGCAGTGCTTTTACAACAGAGATGTTTTGCTCCCCAATGTGTTATTATTGCTGTATGGGATGTAAATATCAGTTCAAGATATCACCCAGTATTTCAAGTCTAGGAAGGGACTGAAGGGTAGAATAGAAACAGTCAATTACCCAGAGGACAGAACTTATATGGCTAAAATGAAATGAAAGGTAGTGATGTTGATTCTTCTCTGTTTGCCTCAATGGAAACAGTACCACTGACCTAAAAGGGTAACAATTTCTGCATGAATAGGACTGCTTTTAACTGCAGCCCAACTGGTACTACCACTCTTGAAAAGCCAGTCCGGAAGAGGGACCAAGCAGAGAGCTAGAACAGAAATCTCTACAACTGACCTGTCATGAATTACTAAGATATCACTTAAGACTATTCTAGAAAGCATGGGCTGGATGCAGTTCACCTCTTTGCCTTGTCTTATTACGCTTACTGTAGGTTACAATACAGTCACACAAATATGCCTCTTTTCTTTTCCCATACACACATCTAATATGCCAGTCATCCCATGAAAGAGCAGGCAGGAGATCAGGTCAGTCTCACAAATAATGTGAGGTTGAAAGTTAAGCAGGTGTACCACCAGTGTAAAATATACACTGAAGTATTGCTAGCACCTGGGTGTAATGCTAAGGTGAGATGGACACCATCAAGGTAAAATGCATTGATCCCCACTTCTCTTGATGGAGACTTTTAACTGTGAATTTGGCCCCTTAGTCTAGCCCTACTACTTCAACACTCATGCAAGTACAAATATAAGAGGCAACAAAGACATACATGTCAGTTACGTGCAGATATGCAGTCAGAAACCAAAGTATTTAAATTAATAAATTTTTTAAACATGTTATTTTTGTGTTCTTATAACCCAAATCTACAGAGGAGATATTTAAAACAAAGTCATACTAAGTATCTCTCTTAATTAACAGCTACAGGCACTTTTGTAATGATGAGTTATATAAAACTGCAAAAGTTTGCACACTCCCAAAAAAGGGAGTGCACAAATCCCTCATTAACAAGGTGCTGAAACACTGCTATAATTTTTCTCTGCTATTATATTCCACTGTACTGTTCTTTCTCATTTGCAAGAGCTCAGATCTCTCTGCTTAACACTAACACAGTCATTTACATGCCGCTAAACTACAAAGATTTTATTCATCTGCTGCTACATAGTATGTACTATTAGTTGCAAAATAAGAGATGCTGTTACTTTAACAAGTAACTGCTTATTTAATTATTAAATTTCTGAGCACCATCCTCTGCTGAGGAGTGGTCACACTACAATGCAAGTCCTGGTTATTATTGTATTACTCTTTTAGTGGTATCAGGGCTTATCGTGCCTCTCCCCTCTAAAGTCCTTGGCCCCAGCCTTGCTGCATTTCTGCCCCTCTTGAACACAATACTGACAGTTCAGCTGGGCCCACTGAATTAGGAGGAGATTTTGCAGCTCTTCCCTCAAGGATCCTGTAAAAGAGGGGTCTAAATCAGCACACAGCACACTCGGGATTTAGTGTTGGGTCCTTTGTACTTGTGTTTATGAACTAAGGGCAGCCAGGCTGGGATCCTGGCATCCCTAAGGTTCCTCTCCTCAATAATGAAGCCAGACGGGTTTTTCCCAAGGGCGGTTGTGACTTCAGGTTGCCTCAGTCATGATCTGGGAGTTCCCCTTCTCCTTCTCCATGCTAAAGATGGAAGGAAACTGTGCCAACTCCTCAAGTAGCTTCCTTGGATAAGTGCCTCAAGTTATATAGGATTAATTTGGAGCTTTTGTTGAGCCTGAGGATTTCCCTAACAAACAGAATTTCTTCAGACAATCCCTTTGGAGGTCCTCATCTGATTCTCTGAAATGACAGTCTATCCTCCTGGAAGGTCTTTCTTTTAGACCTGCCAAAGTAATCTCTTCTACTCACAGATTTTTGTCTCTTGAAGTCCACAACAGATTTGTAGGTTGCTTTGAGAGAAAGCAAAGAGGTTAAGGGATGGCACCATCACTTAACAATCCTCACATGTTGGCAAAGAAACCCCCAAACTTGACCCACTTTTTTTTTTCTGTTATTTTCTAAATGCATTTCTACACAACCACACTACTTCAATGCAACAAGAAAGCACATGGGATCAGAAACAATTAGATTAACATGTAGTTTTCACAAATGACTGATGAACAGCTCTAGATCTGTCAGTCACAATGATTTAGCCAATTTAACTCCCATATACTTCTATGTAAATCTTACAAATGATTTTCCTGTCATTTGATGTCGCCCTCCACAGAAACTCAGGTCAAACAGAGCTAGATGCTAGAGTCAGTAGGCTACTTGTTACTGTAAAAATTACTCATGTAAGCAAAGTTCCCAAAAATGGGTCTCTACCATTACTCTTCCAATACACACATTAAAGTATTGTTTAATTTTTTTCTTGTTCAAGTGTAAGAAAAACTCAAAGCATAGTACACAAGGATGCCAGGCATTCAAGTAACATTTTTCACACAAAACTGAAGTGGAAATGTACTTGCAGTGACATGTTGAGGAACTTTCTTGTGCATAAACCTGGGTTCGCTGCATGTATTGTTGTAGTTATAATCTATGTAATTTTTCTCTTGTTGTTCCAAAATATAGAGAGCAAACATTATTAATATAACCAATTGGAGGTCTTGTTTTCCCTTCTCATTTAAACCTCATACTGTAGTCAATAGGTATTTTGAATACATAAAGAATACTGAATCAGGTTCTTGATTAGTGTTTGATTTATACCACAAAGACCACAAGATTCAGAGGTTGCCAAGGCAACACCACTTCAACCTCCTTATACTTCTGCTTTGATATGAAACCTCTTATTATATAAATGTATCACAACACCAGTCAGCATGACAGGCTATTTTACAAATAAGCCTTCAAATAGCAGACAGCTATGTTCTTCTCTTAAGCGGGGAGGGGGGGAGTGGAGGGAAAAGGCAGGAATAAGGTTACCTTTTACTAAAGGAGGAGAGAGGAAGGACAAAAATTACATTCCAAGCTCCATAGACTTTAGTATGAAATGGTATCCTGAGCCTTCTGATACAGCCAATAATTTTTGTATTACTTGGCCAAAAATCTACAAAAGGGCAGGAAGCAAATAAAACAAAACAAAAAAACCCAAACACAAACACACCACACAAGTAGAGTCTGAGACTCAGATGCTAGAAACTTGTGTAATGGGAACTAAAAACCATGTATAAAAAGCTTTACTGAACCATTGGAAATCTGATAATCCAGCATATATTTGTTAGAACTACAGACCAGAAAAAGTTTAGTAAAGCATAAAAGACCTACCAGGAACCTGCTGACACTTTTTTGACCCCAATTTTGAGGGCTAAGGTGGTACTTAGCAATATACAACTAGCCTTCTTCACTAAGCAGTCTTCAATATGTAACAGTCTACCTACAGTTACACTCCAGGATCCTTCCACAAAGCCAGGCTCCCGCACGAGGCAGGTTCTGTTAAAGATGGTTACTTCTGTGTCTCCTTCTTAGTCTCCTAGACCACACTGAGTATGAACAGACCACAGCTGATCCAGAATGCACAAGGCATGGCTGGCTGGCTTAGCAACAGGATGGCAACAGTTCTAGACACATCCCTCCAAACCTCTCCTTGTACCCAAGCACCCTCTGTGCTGCCAGGAGCTTTCCAGAGACCATACCCCATTCTGCATCATTGGAGACACTCCAACATGACCTGAGAAAGTTGACCTTTGAATTTCTAAAGAGAAGATTTTTACAAGAATATGCATGGATAGATGTAGTTATGGAAAACAAAAACATGAAAATTGGAATGGTCTAGGCTGAAAATTTTTACTTCTCCCCTCACTTCCATTTCTGAATTGTAATTTCCAGTTACACTTTTCTCACTGTGACTTGGTGACACACTGACCATCCTCAGCAGTAAACAAAAATATATCAACGGTGTCAGAAGAGGAAGAGGAGCAAAAATACCACCAGGGGGCACATACAGTACTAGCAAAGCGACAATTCCTTCAGCCCGTCGAATATGTCAGTGCTGGGTCAGGGACAACTGCCCCCCGTTTCCAACGACAAAATACCACCATTCACAGATATTTCTACCTGAATGTAACACTAGCTCCCCGATTATCACAGAGTGCCCATTTGTATGGTTTCTGCAAGAAGAAATCTGTCTTCACTTACTTGTAAAGAATGCCAGTGAAAAACACCTTACACCACAGGTTCCCTTATGGGTTATGCCATCTGCCACGCACTCAGAGTACTGCAAAATGTTCAGGGCATGCACTATCTTGGAGAACCCAACTGCATCCAAAGCCTTGCTGCACTGTCTATAGAGCCCATTTCACTACACAGCCAATTCCTGCGGTAATCCCAAAAGAAGAAAATGTTGTAAGACTGTGGATGCACACAGAATTCCCAGTTTCACTGGGAAATGGAGTAATGTACCATATATGCTGTTCTTTACTTCCCCAACACCATGTTGTTTCTCATCCCCTAAAGCATTCAGGTGATGACTCAAATGACCACTTAGTGGCTGACCCAAATCCTTCAGGCCACTC
>NW_010131319.1:22131-30234 GCF_000699245.1 Pterocles gutturalis
CTCCCTTGGTGGGGGGGGGGGGGGGGAAAAAAAAAAAAAAAAAAAAAAAGACCACTTCAAAAGACACAGTTTATGTAGGACAGCTAGCAGACTGGCATCAAAATCAGGTATCACACTGAAATCCGGTCAGCCCTGACACATTTCCACATAAAGTGGGCCATGGAAGCTGGTAGAAGAGCCAGCGCAGCAGAAAACCTTCAAGGTTATTTTCCATAGGACTATGTAAATTCTTCATGAAGCTGAGGACTGGAGATCAGAGCTATTTGCTTATCAACCTTCACCAGCATTAAAACTCACATAACTAACCTTAGAAGATAGCATATTATTCTGAACAATATTGCTAAACAAGCAGTTGAATAAAATCAATTACTTGCTTAAGAGATTTTTAAGACATATATCTCCTTAATTATTGTCAGATACACAGGTCAACAAAAAGGAAGACTGATTTCTGTATAAACAGAATAACTGTGATGTTAAAATGTTGTGTGGAAAGACAAACTGTAAATTAAAGCATTTTAATGCTCGTTTTAGTTAAATTATGGGAATACTCAGGAAGTACTTGCAGTCAAGAAACTGTACACATCCCCATCTGCCCATCGATGGCATAATGCAACAACCTCTACGTTCTTCATTTTCTTATCATTTACACCTTGCTGATCAGGACACATTTGTTCTCGCCCAGCCATATATTTGCACTGATTAATGTAAAACTGATATAATGACTATGCTGTTTGCATCAGCAATGTTAGAACAAATTGACATTAGCTGGAAAAGTCAAGCCAGCCTTATTTTATGTGACCCAGTGCTATCATCTCATCTGCTCACTGACATGTGTTGTGTCCCAGACTGGCCCTCAGCATCCAAAAAGCAAAGTAACCCCAGACCTGTTCCTGTAGAGAATCAGGAAGGTGAAATAATATGTTTTACTTGTGTAACAGGCTCATTTATCTTATGTCCAAGAACTTCAAAGCAGTGTCTAAAGCAACACAACAATCATAATTTATTGTGCCCTCTCCCTATCCCCCAGAAGAGAAATTTGTGCCATTCAGTTCCTCGCTTTACTAGGGAGATTTGGTCTACTTTGTGGTACATTTTCTTTCGGGCTTATGTGGGGAGGTGGGAAATACGTTATGGTTTAGGATTTTGGTTTTCTTTGTGCTTCATCAGAGGAGGCATAAGAATCAACAAAATGTCACCTTGCCCATGAAAACAGTGGTTGAGATCTGCAGCAGTGCTCAGTTCTTGGGAGAAACTGCACACAAACTAGTTTCCCTTCAAATCTTTTCCCACACAACACTGGCTAGGAAATCTGCATTTCTAGGGTCAGTCTATCCATATCAGTACATAAAAAAAAGCCAGGCACCTATTCCCCACCTTGACTGGAAGCACCATAGAGCAAAGAACCACTAAGTTACACTCAAAAAGCCACTCACAATATACCTGCTCAAAGCCATACATTGTGCTTCATCCCTTCCCTTCTCAGTCCCCTCCCTTGATAAATAAATCAAAACGTGGTAGTTGCGGCATTATTTTTTCTATTACTTCCCATTGCTCCTTTCCAAATCCTCACTCCTTCATGAATAGAGGAGCTGTTATACAGCTCTGTGTGTGTATATATACACACGCATCTATGTGTATATATACACACACATCTATGTGTATATATACACACACATCTATGTGTATATATACACACACACACAGACCTTCTACTCTGACAAGAGGAAGGGAAACCCCATATGAAGGGATTGTAACCCATCCATGCTTTGTGAAAGAACAGTAAATGCAAAGCCCTTGTATCCACACTGTGGCTGCTCATGGCTTTGAACGGCAAAAGTTAAACACACTTTCTAAAATAGTACAGACAGGGTTAAGGAAGACCTTACTCCTAAAGATACCAGCATAATTTGAACACAATTTCTGTGAAAGGAAATCTGCTGAAAGGAGAGCAGATGTTATAGGAAGTAGGCATGTATATATAGTATGTGTAGCATGTATATATAGTATGCATGCATATGGTATACATATCTATGTTCTCGTTTAGATTTCTAGTAGCAAATTCTAGGAAAAAAGAAATTCAGAACAGCAAAACTGCTACAGAGAGAAGCTGACAATGAATTAAATTAAATTAAATTCCTCACAGAACAGCTTGTTCAGTAAAACATAATATCACACTGTCTATTGGCTTCTTAATTAAGCCTTAACTACCGATTCCCCACTAATAACTTCAAAATTTTACTGCTACCTTTTTCAAGATGTTCATGATTTTCCACCAGGATGGCAAAAAGTTACGAAAATGCTCAACAATAAAGTTTTTCCCATTGTACACCTGTTGTCATTTATGGGTTGTTTAACATCAGAAATGTATTCTTAAGCACTTCCTCACTTGTGTTATCAGAGATTATCATAGATAATGCAAGACAAGTTCCAAGGACAGCATGAAGTGTCCAACAGGTAATGAATACTCTGGCTAGACAAGAGCTGCACACAACACTGTTCCTCTTCTCTCAGTTCTGACAGCTGCTAACAGCTTTGATAATAAGGTGAATACTTCTAATTGCCTGCATTTCTTGTATTAAGAAAAAAATTAATTAGCCTTGTCTAAACATATATCCTACCAACAACTATTTAAGGATTAAATCCCCATTCTACTGATAGGTTAATGATGAGCAAAGCCAAGGGCTATTTCACATTCTTATCCAGCACACAGACAAATCAGCAAGCTACAGATAATACTGTTCATGTGACACTCACCTCATGTAGCTTCTGCCAAAATTCAGGCCCGTCCTCCATTTTTCTTAAGCTTGGTGGAATGTACCAAAAGCAAATGTTCGCATACTCCGGCTAAACAAGAGAACAAGAGATTGCTTATGAGACGTAACAAATGGGACAGGTATACCTATTACATGTCATCAAAAAGTTCTGCCTTATTTTTTGGGGGGGGAAAAAAAAAAAGTCTTTTTCATTAAAACATCCTTTTCCAACTCACCTTTTGTTTCCCTTTTTTGAAACTAGAAATAGTTTCCATATCATCCATTTCTCTTCCTGCTACCAGAAAAAAGAAACCTGTTGGGATTGCTGAAAAAACTCAGGTTTTGTCACTATTTAACACTTGCACACCTAGTCATTTTTCTACTGAACAATGCCAACCTCCTTTTATATCATATAGCACATCACACAGTGCTGGAGTTAATGTTGGCTTTCTCAGTTTCCACATTTTATAAGAATCTCAGGACCCCTTGCATGGTCTGTGCTGTATCCTAGATATATGTTACCCAGTATCTTATCAGGCCTTTTGAGCAAAGACTGAGACTACACATCTCTGCTTTCCTCCTAAGAAATTTTGCCTTTAAACTCAAAACAGAGTTAGCTGCAAGTCTCCCAAGAAGAATGACTGTTCACCTTGCATTGCAAAATGAGGAATTTTGTTATTATTACGTTTGTTTCATATAGGATTGAGAAAATGTTCCCAGCAGACCCGTCTAGGGTCCCTCTACATTTCCTGCTAATTTGGAACTTTTTTTTAACCTTTACAGATAGCAATGGCATGAGGAACAGGTGTGCCTTCTAATCCCATCCAACACTACCCGTAAAATCACTCATGCAAGTTTGACCTACCTAATTTGCAACACAGTATTTAACTGGGGTCTAGATTATAACATGGATTATAAACTCACACACCCTCCTCCCCTCCTACACGCCATCCTTATTAGTACTGGTTGAAAGAAAAAAAAAAGTTAAAAGGGAGCTTGATAGCTGGGTCACCCCATCTCTTTGCCCCACTGTCAATGTGGCTGCCATTACAACCCCAGGCAGTCTCCTGAACAAGGAGAGCCCATCAGCTGAGACATGTTCTTTCATGAAAGGGCACTGAGAACTGCTCATATCATTTTCCGCCTCGCTTCAACAAATACATTAAATACAATTTAATCATCAAGAAGAGTATCATTGTCAGCAGGAGCAGAGCTGCAAACATGCCACCTGCTGCCACTGAATGAAACAAAGCTCAGCTCTTTAAGTCCCATTTCTTTCCCCAAAGACCATGCACCGAGTACACACATAAACACAGACCCTGAAAAGGTAGCAGCTTTCTCATGAGCGCAAGCACTAGCTCAGTGTTACACGGTTTATTTTAAAACTATTTAAAATCAGGTGGCAGGAGCAGACAGATGGCATATATTACCATATTGCTACTGCCTATACTGCCTCCTTGATTATCTCAGTTTCCTTTTTCCTTTCACACATCAGACAAATCATCCACCTCTGAAAATACCATTCATCCTAAAAAAACTTAACTACACCCAGCCATGCTTCTGGTTATCTCCTCATAGCTCTTATCCAAACAGGTAAGCAATCACACCACAGAAGAGTTCAAGATGACTCAAGCACGAATGGCATTTCCAGGCCATAGAGTGATTCTCATTACAGGACTTTCCTCACTGCATGTGTCAGAGGATCACCTTCCTGAGCTTCTTGTCCAAAGTCCAACTTCCTTTCAGAAAGGGCTCACATAACTGGGCTCAGCTGTCTCCCAGCAGCCTTTCTTTGAATTCTCACTGCTTGTCTCCCCGCACATCTTTTCTCAACCCTCCACTTCCTTCTCATAGCCCATACTAAAGCACTCCCTCCAATCCCACTTTTAATCCAGGTGTCCTGTTCCTGCAGGAACTAAATGGCTCTCACCAACAGTCTTCACATCTACAGTAGATCTGGGCTCTCTGCTAAGCTCTACAATAACATAAAACGGAGAGCTTTTAACAGGCTTGCCACTTTAATAACCCCATCATGTGCTGCTGGCCCAAAATTCTTCACTCCATTTAAAATTTCCCACTGTGCACTTTCAAATCATCAGTTTTCAAAGGTAAAGGCAAAAGTTTATATTGTATGAATAGTATAAAATATTTTCTATATTTAATGTTTCTTCTAGCCTAAACTGAAATACTCATGGCATCAGCAAGTACAAACTAAATCTGCATCACTATGGTTTGTCAGTCTCCGTGTGTGGCACTTAATCCATTTCTCTTCCTCCTCCACGTGCTCTCTTCCTCCCCACGCTACATACCCAGCTGTCTTTCACACACGTACAGTTCCAACAGTGCAGAAGGTTTTCTTAAAAATGACATGTCTTTGCAACATCCCCAGATATTAGCCTTATTAACCAAAGAGCTGAGGATAGGTGGAAAAACAGTGCTTTAGCTCTGCCTCCTTTACTCATTCTCCCCCAAGCAAGATCACCAACAGGTAATGAGCAAAGATAAGTGAAAAACACAACCTTTGGGCAGTTTTTAGGAAGATGGGTATAGAAACAGAATTAAAGAAAACACATGGACTTTCATGATGAAAAGTCCATTTTCAGGATCAAAATATTCTTCCCTCCAGCACGCAGTCTTATCTGTAAGTCTGGCAAGCACTGCTGGTTTGCAACCAGACTCTCACAGAAAAATATACTCCTGAGGCAATACAGGCCCAGAAGCTAGAAGTGATAGTAGGGAACACAGAGCATGTTATGTGTGTTCAATCATATCTATGTACCTACCAAACATAAACCTATTAAATTATATACTTCAAATATAAATTGGCAATTGGCTGAAAAGAACAAAACCAAACAATAGACACTCTTCCCACTAACAATAACAGTTCAGTTCCATTTTCACTTACCTCCAAAAGAAGCTGGAATCCCTCTCTTTTCTTGATTTCCTCCACTAGATATCTGCAATTAAAAATGCAGGGGTTTAAAGCATAGAATAGAATACATACAGACAACAGCAAAAAAGGTCTTGAACACACATATACTTTATTTTTTCCTTCTTTTTTTTTTTTTCTTTGTCTCCCCACCCTGCCCCCCCGCAAGAAGCCACGGAGCTAAACCTCACTTATACCTGCTGTGAAAATGTAGTAGCTATCAGTTCCTGGAAACAAATGAAGGCTATAGCCAGCCAAGGAGCACTGAGGAGAGGCCAAATTCTGTCCTCAGGCACAGATTTTCAATGGAGCCACATGGCACAAATTGATCCTATTTGCACCAGGCTGTGAACTTTCCCAATGTAAATTTCCATTGATGTTGCTCTTTACAAATTAACTCCTCTATTTCTTCTTCTCAAGTGCTGATGCTGTGCTGCCATGTTATTTCATGGTCGCCCTGACATCTCTGCCACTACTACTGCCACCGAAACCTCCTAGTTTAGCCCAGAATTTAAAACTTTCCATGTACTTCAAGCCCAGAAATTTTCCCAGTACTGTCTTTGTTCCACACTGTACACAACAGTGTACATTTCCATTCAGTAAGCCACTGCTGATGCACAATAATCCCAGGGCATCCTACTCTTACAATGCATTGAAATAAGCATTTATTTTCTCTTTCACCCATCGGTATGAACAACATAGAAGCCTTCAATGGGAAGATGAGTTTGAATCAAAACTTCGTATCTAAACAACTTCAATTTTTAGAATTTTTTAAAAACATGACCTCAGCTTTGCCATGGCACACATCACACAGGAATTCTGAAGCAAAGACGACACTTTGACATAGCTGGGACTTCTCTCTTTATTCCTCCCCTCAAAGCCTTCCCAAGGGAAACTCCAAAGAAGTCACCTCAGATGCACACAGCTTTTCCATTTCAACAGAACTTTAGTCTTCTACATTAAGAGTTTGCTGTCTAACAGTAATAAAACTGAGACTGAATCCTTACCAATGAGGATGGGCTCGTGAGTAATGTGAAGCTCAAGGGCAGCCTTGGCTACAGTGGCCAAGAAATGGTTGAGTTCAAGATCCTTAGGGGGTCAAAGAGGGTGTGCAGCGAGCTCACTACTCTGGACTTCAAGAGAGAAGACTTTGACCTCTTCAGGGACCTGCTTAGCATAGTGTCATGGGACAAAGCCCTGGAGGGAAGAGGGGCCCAAGAAAGCTGGTCAGTATTCAAGGGCCATCTCCTCCAAGCACAGGAGCAGTGCAGCCCAAGAAAAAGGAAGGCGGGCAAGAATGCCAGGAGGCCTCCGTGGATGAACAAGGAGCTCCTGGACTTACTCAGGCACAAAGAGAAAATAGACAGGGAGTGGAAGCAAGAACGGGCTAGTTGGGAGGTACACAAAGAGGCTGTCCAAGCAGCCAGGAATCAGGTTAGGAAAGCTAAAGCCCAGACAGTATTAAATCTAGCCAGGAACCTGAAGGGGAACAAGACGACCTTCTACAAGTACATGGGTGAAAAAAGGAAGACTAGGGAAGATGTGGGCCCTCTCCAGAAGAAAACTGGAGACCTGGCCACAAGGGATACGGAGAAAGCTGAGGTGCTCAATGACTTTCTTTGCCTCAGTCTTCACCAGCAAGGGCTCTGGCTGCACCGCCCAAGTTACAGAAAGCGAAGGTAAGAACTGGGAGAAGGAAGATCCACCCACTGTAAGTGAAGATCATATTCGAGACCATCTGAAGAACCTGAAGGTGCACAAGTCAATGGGACCTGACAAGATCCATCTACTGGTCCTGAGGGAACTGGCAGATGAGGTTGCTAAGCCATTAACCATCATATTTGAAAGGTCATGGCAGTCTGGGGAAGTTCCCACAGACTGGAAAAGGGGAAACATAACCCCCATTTTCAAGAAGTGTAAAAAAGAAGACCCAGGGAACTACAGGCCAGTCAGTCTCACCTTGTGCCTGGCGAGATCATGGAGCAGAGCCTCCTGAAGGTTCTACTAAGGCACATGGAAAATGAAGGAGAGGTGACTGGTAATCAGCATGGCTTCACCAAGGGCAAATCGTGCCTGACAAACCTGGTGGCCTTTTATGATGGAGTTATGGCATCAGTGGACCAAGGAAGAGCAACTGATGTCATCTACCTGGACTTCTACAAAGTGTTTGACACTGTCCCACATGACATTCTGGTGGCCAAATTAGAAAAATATGGATTTGATGGATGGACTACCCACTGGATAAGGAATGGGTTGGATGGTTGCACCCAAACAGTTGCAGTCAATGGCTCAAGACCGGTGACGAGTGGAATTCCTCAGGGATCGGTACTGGGACCAGTGCTATTTAACATCTTTGTCAGCAACATGGACCGTGGGATCATGTGCACCCTCTGCAAGTTTGCCAACAACACCAAGCTGTGT
>NW_010131320.1:0-36078 GCF_000699245.1 Pterocles gutturalis
CTATCCCAGCTGGACCCAGGACAATCCATGACTTTGATGTTCAGATTCCTTCTCAAATTCATTTCAGTCATTCTCTGCACTTAGACATAAAAGTATATTTGTTTTCACAATAAATTTCAACAGAAACTCATTCTGTGCAATGTTAAAGAGAACTTCAGTAGCCCAAACTCCTGAGTAAGCTGTAAAGGATAAACAACTGCACAGCATTTTCTGGAGTTTTGGTCGGCTGTACAGGAAAACCAGGGGAAAAAAACTCAAAACCCTTCTTCTAACTCAGTAGTAGTTGTCACACTTAATTATATTTAAATTAGTGTTCATATAATAAAAACTAGGTGCCCAGATTTTATGAACTAGTTTTACTCTTTCCAAGTTCCATTAAATGAGAATCCAGAAATGATCATTGTGTGCTTTGTGCTACAGTATCATTTTACTGTTTTAGGAAGAGATGATTTTAAGTCATTTCACATAAGTAAACTCCTGCCAGTTAAGCTAGCAATCCGACAAAAGGATGTTTCCCACATCATCTGGTGAATGAACTAGACTTATCTTTCTTGACATTGTGCTGATATAAGAGTACTTGACCATGGTCATCACTTTACAAGGTGTTGTTTAAGGACCTAGTGAATTGTTGCTTCTAAGACACGGCTGTGTGGTTTATCAGCTAAAATGCAGTGGACTGAGGTGATGCAAAAGCATAGATTTCAATAGCAGGTTCATTCCACAAAACATTATTTGCAAAGCATAAGGCTCAGATCTAGAAAGAAAGGGGAGTTAATGATAATGAGTTACTATGTGCAGAGTTACTACGTGTAGTGAAGGTTTTATTAATTTTTTCACAGAGAATTACAATGTATTCTATACCTGCCTGAACAGTTATTCCCAGAAACTCAGAACTGTGCATTAAATGCGCTGAATGCCTTCTGTATTGTTGTACAGAGACAAAGAACTATTCTTGCAGCAAACCAAGGGTTCTGCTCCTAGAGGACAAAACAAAGCCTAAACCAAGAAACAATCTCACATATTAATTTCTTCATTCTTTTATCATTTCTATATCTTCCTCACAATGCTGCTTCCTTCTTGTATCTTTTATTTTCCTTAACAGTATCTTTTCTCCAAAGAATAATCCTTGCTTTTCTGGTGGGGCCCAGAAAATTAAAAAGTTTAGAGAAAGCAAGCAGGTCTTGTAAGAAATTAGTATAATCTGTTTTATTACTAAATATATAGGATTAACCTTCTCGCACACTTTTTACCAATCCCCACCAGCATCACCAGAAATAAATGTTTGAATGATAGACTACTCCATAAAACCCTGCAACTAAGTTTACAATCTCTGGCACCAACCATAAATTCAAAGTGTGAAATGGGATTATTTCATTCCCAGTGAATTAGTGTCCATGTTAATAGAGTTTTAAATATATAATCATATAAATGCCAGAAAGAAAAATCTTGAACAGTCTTTCACTGTACAGTTATTTCCAATGTAGACCCGGGAAACCAGCCAGGTCCATTCACCTTTGGGAGCAACGCTTCAGATTTCTCCATGGTTGGACTTTCTGTCTAATATTCCATGAAGGAAAACAGGCAGGTCATGGGTTTTATCAAACTTTGTCAGATCTCTAAAGCATCATGACTTCTTCCATTTTTTTTCTGTCTTGCTCTTGGATTTTTGTATAGTATAGTGCAGATGCCAAACAGAGGGTCTTCAGGGGGTGTTTAATTTGGACCACAGCCAGCTTCTAAAACTTTTTAGGACAATATCTCATCTAGAGAGTGACACAGTTCTCTACAGGTAGGGAAAACAAGCTTCCACATTCTTGTTTTCTTGAACTTCAGCCAGATCTGTCTGATCTTGCTCAGCAGAGTGGAGTTTTATTTAAACAACACACTTCAGAAAATCACAGACCTTGATCAGTATGGGTTTTCTTGTGCTAAGGACAGCTCAAAACCACTCTAGTCTCTTGAAAGACTATCTGACACTGCAAGCTGTCAACCTATGTGAGGCAGTTAGTTCAGCTTTCTTGAACTGACTGAAATGCTAATGCACACTAAACTCTGAAATGCTGTGTTTCGAAATTGTTAAGCATCTGATTTCAGCCCTGAAGTGCACAGCAGTTCCGACAAAGCAAATACTTTCTCTACTCGTTTGGTTTTTTTTGTTACATGTTATATATATGTGTATATTCATCTATATTTATAAATGTAAATCCACATTAGAAGGTCTACGGAAAGGAAATTCAAAATTGCTAACTACTAATTACTTTAGTACAAGTAGTGGTGAAGGAATCCAGATTATAGATGTGTCTCAGAAAGAATGAAAGTAAGTTTGTAAACAGCTATCTGGAGTAATACCTGATTTTTATTTCTGTTTGAACTAGTGAATTATGTCTTTGTGAGGCAAATATTTTACTGAACATTAAGCAAGTGAGGCAGGTGATTTAACTGTTAGGGAAAAAATCCAACTAGTAGAAGAACAAGTAAAATTTTACAGACTTCTGATTCAAAGTTAGAGGTGGAAAACTAGTTCATAGAACTTCCTAGTTAAAATTTCTGAAAATTTTATATACACATGATTCAGCTCTTTCTATTTTATGGTAATTTTCTATGTGAATATTTAAACACATATACTGATGGCAGGAAAAAAAAACTAGTGAGAAAAATATAAATAAACTAGGTTTACAGGAAGGAAATTCTAAATTACTAAGTACTTGTTTATTAGTATTTGGGAGTTTCTAAGCCTCTACTTCTCCAAAAGCATACTACATACATTTTTACCCAATAAAAATTAAGTAGTACACAATGTGGATGTAGAAAACGTTTACACATGGTTTTAAACAACGTTGGTCTATTCAGATTGTTAGGATTAATTCCTAAGTGTATTGTTAAATCAGGTCCACACTGAAGTTTAGAGACGAAATATACAGAACAATAAGCTCATGAACAAGTTATATGTGAAGATTTACATTCTAGAAATAGTCTATTAATATTTTTTGAAGAGTGAACATTCAAAAAAATGCTGTTTGATCTGTTCATGAACAGAGAGCCAGGCAAAGATAATTAAATATTTTTTTTTTTTCCCTAAGACTTATAGAGCTGAAATAAATTATATTTTTCTCATTTTGGTTGATCTTATTTCACAAGTAGAGAAATTCTAACTGCCTATGTGCAAATGTATGTGTGTACTGACACGGTTAGGTATTCAGATCATTGTTACAATTTGTTTTAAATTTTTCTATTCAAAACTTTTCCAGCATAGCTCTTAAAACTATACTTAATGTTTGCATTGCAAAACCGTAATGTGAAATAGAGCTATTTACAGATTGGATCAGTATGTTAGGAAGATTCCCATAGTCCATTCTGTTGCTAAGAGTCTGTCACAGCCCCCTTTGAATTTCAGTTTCCTGTCCAATGTTTCTTCTCTCAAAAAAAAAAAAAAAACACAGCACATTAATTCAGCTAAAAAGTCCCTAAGTGAAGAAAGTTTGCTTGATAGGTGTACTGAAAATTTTACTGATGGAGAGCATTAAAGATCAAATGTACTGATGGCCAAGCCTGCCAAATGAGTTTAGTTTTGAGGTATAAATCTTTGGACAGATGCATTCTTCCTGGGTTTGGATATAGTTTTACATGTTGGTTTGTGAAAAATGTATGAGGTTTTTTTCTGTTCATCTTGAACAGTAATTCAAACATCTCCCAATTTTTCTGATCTCTTGCACGTAATTACTCGCAGCTATCCAGGGCAAAATTATCTGATTAAGAATAAAATGCTGCATGTGAGATTATTTCTTTATAGTAAATTGAGAAAACTTGGTGTATTTACATGCAGTTCTTCTCATCATAAAAAATAGTCCTAGAACACTGCTGAGCAATTACAGGCTAAATATGCCTATTTCTCTCCTCTGACTGAAAAGGGAGTCTAGTATGCATTGTCCAGGTACCAAGATCATCATGATGTGATCTAAAGTTAGCTAGCATAAAATAAGGTAAATTCAAGCACATTTTGGATAAATACTCCTTTTATCAACACAGTCTTACAACATCTAGATTCCGTTATTCTATTTTTAATTTGAGATATGAGGTATACTGCTGCCAGTAAAATCAAAAATCACCTATAAAATAAGTTTTTAATGAGAAAACATCAAACACTCTCTATCAAATACAGTTTTTCACTTTCTAATCCTGCAATAATGGTATAATCATTACAGATTTTCTATTTTTTTATAAACTAAGAGAAAAAAATCGCTTTTCAGCCACAGAAGCACTAGCAGTCTTCACTAGTCATTCTAGCAGACATGACTAAACAGAAATTAAGAAGCAATCCTGAGAAAGTAATGTCCCAGTGTCTCTTTAATCCCAGCCTGAGTCATTACCTATTTGTCTAGCATTAGTCAAACCCTATGTTTTACACTTAGCTAGAAAATGAGATGTATTGTAATTAAAACATCAAAATTTAAGTGTATGCATGGGAGAAATAGGTCCTCTCTGCTTTATATGTTCTGTAGGAATTAGCCTTTTCACAGAGAAGTGTAAGAAGACTACAAGGTTTCAATTAAAATTTCTTCTTACAGGTGTTTCACAAAATATATAGTCTGTGAGGAATTTCATCGACATGAAATTGTAGAAGTAGGTGTATTAAAGATGATAGGGTAGGACAAGCTTTATTAACAATAGCTCTGTCATAGTGAACCATGACAGAAGCAACACATTACTTCCAAAAAAGTCTGCAATCACACATAATGCCTCTCTCTGTGTCTATTGCCTGGAGGTCTTCACTGGAGGAAAACAGCTGGTCTAATTTCAGCATCATATGTACCCTCTTTTCCTGAACAGAAGAAGAAAGAAATAACATTCGAAGGTTAACATCAGATTAAACGGTCAATAACAAAGTTTCTGTTTGTGTTCCACAGTACCTCTTCATTCAGAGACAAGTTTCTAGGGCTTGGATGGAGATCTTTCCTGAGTTATTTCACTGTACTGAATTATCCCACAGTACATTGCAGAGATTTTAGAAGCAGAAACACAATATGGTATGACCAAAACCAAACAGCCCTTCTAAGATGAGAAAACTATGTGGCTGAATATAGTTCCTCATAACTATCCTCACTGAGGAATAAAAACATGTAAAATATAATTATATAAAATTTGTGTTCTATTATGTTCTGGTGAACTAGACTGAAGTAGGTTCTCAAAGACAAAACTTATTCCATACTTGGTAAATTTTTATTTGGATAAAAGACTAAATAATTTCTTACCCTCTGACAGTGTATTACATTGATACTTCTAAATTATTAACTCTTATCAAAATTTCAGAACAGAGAAGATTGTTTATTTTGAGGGGTTTAGGCCTATCTGTAGTGATATTCTGGATTGCGATTTTCACAAACGATTGTATTCATGGAACTTTAAAGATCCATCAGATTTCAGAGGTGTGATCAATCTGAAGAAACTGAAAAACTGCTGGAGTGTACAAAAATTAACAGTTCACTGTACACTAGCATAACCATGATCAATTATTGCAATATTAGACTACTTTCAGCGGCTTCTCTGGCTTTGAAGATCTGCCTCACTTGTGTAGCTATTGTTTAATTGCTTTCAAGTAATACCTTAAAGGATATAATATTACCTTTAGAGATAAGGAAAGAAAAACAGTAATAAATTGGCATCAAAATTATACTATATGGCCCAAGGGTAAACCCATTACAATGTAAGCGAATCAATTCCATTTTTTTCCTTTCCACTCAGGGTTTTTTTTTTAATGGAGGTGTCCTGCATCATAACACATATTAAGTGATGGAGAGCATTTGATGCTACATTTAGATATGAAAGAAGTCAGATGGCTCAAATGAAACAAGTCAAGAGATTGAGATTGACACAAACAACTGAGAGTTGGCAGGCTGAATGGCAGAGGACACGGACACAAGGCATGGGAGTAGAAAGTAAAAAAAAAATCATAAATACCTTTTCATTTTTCTGTTATTTACTTTGAGCACAGTCCCCTCCAGTGAGTTTAAGAGGTTTGAAAATGGTTGAGATAGAACATTGTGCTGAAGGGTTGCATTAATAACAAACTAAAAAATATAGATGTGAAAGAGAATACTAATAGTGAGGTAGAGAGCTATGGAGGAAGGGAAGATGCTCTTCTTCAAGCAACGCATAACACAGAGAACAAATGCTGAAGGGGGCACTGAGATAACGGAAAAAGGGAAGAAAACATCAGGACACTGACAAAGCAACACACAATATGTGGACAATAACATGGATCAGAAAAAATAAAATTGAGTCATAAATTGATTTTACACTATTGGTTTGCCTTTCATTCTGAAACCACGAAGGGGCCAAAAAACTTACATAGAATGAATCAGTGATGGTTGATTTTGCTGCAGTTACCTCCAACACACTAGCAGAGATAGTGGCCTCAAGATTTTGGAAGAGAACTAAGGATTTAAGAATAACCAAATGAGGATGCAGCCAATTTGGACTTTCTCACTGCAGACATTATTTGAAAAAAGTGACACCTATGCATTGACCATGACTTTGTAGGTGAAAAAATACTGAGGTTTCTAAATATCTAGGATGTCTTGCTGTCTATTCGTGTTTTTTGGTGTTCTTTTCCAACATCAGTTTTAACTCAGGAAAAAAAAAAAGTTGAATACGGATTGTCGTGGTTTAACCCCAGCTATCAACAAACACTACACAGCTGCTCACTCTCCACATAGGTGGGATGGGGGAGAGAATCAGAAGAGTATAAGTGAGAAAACTCATGGGTTGAGATAAAGAGTTTAATAAGCAAAGTAAAAGCTGTGCATACAAGCAAAGCAAAACAAGGAATTAATTCACCACTTCCCATCAGCAGGCAGGTGTTCAGCCATCCCCAGGAAAGCAGGACTCCATCATGCGTAACTGCTACTTGGAAAGACTAACATCATCACTCTAAACATTCCTCCATTCCTTCTTCTTCTGACAGCTTTATATGCTGAGCATGTCACCATATGGCATGGAATGTCCCTTTGGTCAGTTGGGGTCAGCTGCCCCAGCTCTGTCCCCTCTCAACTTCTTGTGCACCCCCAGCCCACTTACTGATGGGGTGGGGTGAGAAGCAGAAAAGGCTGCGACTCTGTGTAAGCACTGCTCAGAAATAATGAAAACACCCCTGTGATATCAACACTTGTGTTCAGCACAAATCCAGAACACAGCCCCACACTGGCTACTATGAAGAAAATTAACTCTATCCCAGCCAAAACCAGCATTCTGATGAAATTGTAGCAATTTCATATTGTAAAATCTTGAATCACATTCTTGTTTCAAGATTTGTTGACCATCTGTTTTGAATTTTCAGGTGTTTACCTGAGTAACTGTGAACCTCTGGAAGCTTTTCTGCACTATAATTTGAAAGTGATTGATGCATGGTATAAAGCATTTGAACCTCTTCCAAAGCATTGTGTTTAAACCAACTGTTTTCCAAACCCAGGTGTTTTGATCACACACTGGCAAGGATACACAAGACAATAACTATAGTTTATATTTGCTGCTACTGCTTGCCTACCCAAAAAACAATAGAATTGCAGTATTGTTTCCCCCCGGGTAATAATATAAGTTAAAGTTTTAATGGAGTCAAAAGTATTCACAAATACTGGACATGGACCTTTTAATCATCTAGATTTTTCAAGGCAGAGTCCTGGACTAAATAAATGAACAGTAAGGAAAATATGCCTTTTATGAGATTATGTGACAGTAAAAGTTATATAATATGCTCTCATATAAAATCAAATGTCATCTCATTTATCTGCAGCTTGCCCTATACTAGGTAGGTTTTTATGCTTATACACTGAGGAGCTATTCAGAATATTTTGACTATTAGGACTGCTGGGCAGTAAGAACAGGTTGCTCAGAGAGGTGGTGCAGTCTCAGTCTTTGGTGGTTTTGAAGACTTGACTGGACAAAATCCTGAGCAACCTGGTCTGACCTCATAACTTACCTTGCTTTGAACAGGAAAGTGAGCTAAAGACCTCCTGAGGTCACTTCCAATCTGAATTGTTCATCAACTCTGTGAGCCTGTGATTGTCCATAATGCAATGCACACATTGGTTACAGTGGCTCTGGATTTAGTTCGAATCACTTGACCCTTTTTTAACCAAGTGATCTACCTGAAAGTCAGAATCGTCTGTCATTCAGCACCTTGCATGACTGAAAGCAGATTCAGAACAAACTTTAGGGTTCTATATATATTGTCTTACCAGAGTAGCTACCCTTACTTCAATTTTTTATTTGTTATGTCAATCTTGTAATGTGATGCGTGCTTCGGATTCTTTCATGAGGTAAAGAGCTAGGGAAGAGACTCAAAATGTTTTGAGATCCTTCGCTAGCTCTTCCTGTTAGAGATGACCAGGTCAAAATTTCCTTTATGAAAGAGAAGGCCACTGTACATCCATAAAAATGAAGACTTTGAATGATTCTTACTCAGATAAACCTTTACTTTAAGCCAATATAATGTTTACTGTTACCCTATCTCCCAAAATTCTCTTGAATTACGGAAAAAAGATTTTGGAAATCAAACACAAATCACACTCTATTTGTGTGCTTCAACCTCTATTGACTGTTATTTCTTAAATATATTGATTGCATTAAAAATTCAAACAAACCAGTAGCAAACAAAAACAAAAACTATGACTAGACATACACTTTCTGTATTAGATTGTGAGACCACAAATATGTCTGTGTTCTCTAAATTTTAATTTTCTTCAGTAATCAACAATTCTAAGTGGAAGAGATGAAGAAAATCCTTAGTCACTTTTCCAAAATTAATTACAAAATAGCATCTGAGGAAAGCTTTGAGTCACTGTGTTTTATTCTTAAATTTTACCCTCTGTTCATTAATTCTTTCCACCTTATAATTAAGATTTGTCCCTAGAGGAGGTTTCTCCAGTGAAGGGTAGAGAAGCATTTGGAGGAAGCATTTCTTCATGTACTCTGAGTAATTAAAAGATTTTAATATCCAGGGCTGACCTGATCATATTTTAAGTTGACCTAAAATCACATAAGAACACAGCATACAAAGTATATTCCTCTCTCATGTCTGCTCTTTATCAGAAATGGAAAAAAAAAATTCAAACAGAACGTTCAGAAATCTTCTCATATATAGTAGGACTTTCTCTCAATGTGTCCCAGAAGATTAACTGAAACAACTCACAGATGTTTAATTACTTGAATAACTTGCCTTCCTCCTCTTTCATTTGATGAATATTAGATATTTCAGTGCCTCACTTACTCTAAGATCAGATATCATCCCACTTGCAAATGTCCAGTGCTCCAAACCAGGAAACAGACTAATTAAAATGTTCAGCCAACAAAGATTCCAAAGGCATGAAACAATTTCCTAGAAGTGATGAATAATTTTTCTCCATACTAAATGCAGCTTTCATTGTTACTACATTCAAAATTTATGTACATAAGTTAGTCTCAATAGGAACTAATTATTTATTTTTATTCCCCATTTTTTCTTTTTTTTAAGGTGGAAAAAAATATAGTTGAAGCTGAAGGACTGCCTCCCACATCTGGTCAGTATATCGTTTGTATACACTGTGCATTTGGACATATTTATTCCAAATACTGTGTCAACAATTCATAAATAACTTTTATCTTAGCTCACCTAACACTAAAAAAAACAGCTTTATCAAAGACATAATCAAGTCAAGACTTTCTCTCTCAACAAGTGTGACTGTCTCATACATAGAATTTTTTCTTCCTGTTTTATCTTTACAGTCTTGTCTATTTAACACTTAAATACTTCAATAAAACAGTTATTTAGGTGACTGAACTTCACATTTTTCCTAAAGACAAATGTTTAAAAATCAACTCTTTTGAGAATTAAGAATTAGATTAGATCAAAAAAGACAAATGTTGCATATTCTTGAAAATCAATAACTGAACTGCACAATTATGTTAATGTGTCTCATATTGCCACAAGCTCTTCTTCATTAGTCTGAAGAACATCACAAAGTACCAGTTACACATCTTTATCTAAGTGATATAGAGGTCAGGTAGTAAATGAGAGGAATGTTTGGGCAAAATACAGATTTCAAGCCCTCTGATCTCACTAGGGAGAGGGTAAAGATCAGTATAATATTCCAAAACTGAGGATGAATGGTGAAGCACAGAGTACAATGGCAGCTAACAGGAGTGTAACAGTGAAAGCAGTGATTTGAAGCACTTATGGGTACTGAGAAAGCAGAAGTTTATCTAGCTGGAGCATGAAAACATTATTCCAGAAACCACTGCTATTTTACAATTGGGGAATTTTAGGCTGTGTGAGGAAGAACTTTGGACATATATGTGTGTATATACTTTCTCCTTTTTTTAACTACTTAATTTCTTTATATTGGCTTAGTTCAGCAAATAAGGAAAGAATTCTTTTTTAATTGTTCAAAACAAGTTTTCAAAAAACAATAAGATCGACAAAGAACACACAAGCAATTACAGATGACTTTGCAGGTTTACCTAGACAGGAAAATTCTTCATGGACTCTTCCCATGATGTCAAGTTTGGTGTGTCTTTGCTTTCTCTTCATAAACCTCTTTAGTTCCCAAGAACATGCTCAACCTGTGCTATTTTAACAGTCCTTATCTTGTCCACATAATTCAATAATATTGAACCGGCTAGCTCATAGTGACTCTTTTAATTCAGCTAGTGGACACATTTTATCGCCTTACTTTGTTCCCTAAAACTTTTTGTTTGTCTGCTTGTTTGGCATTCAAAGAGAGAGTTAGAGACAGGATGTCTAGAGAGAGAAACAGATTTTGTAGGTCAGTCTATGTCTTGATGCTGAAACACAGCCTTCTAGTTGCTGCAGTGTCTAAATGTTTGGTCCTGGTTCATTGTCACCTTTTATTTAAATACTTTACTTTAGCAATGTTCTAGTATATTTGTTCTCTTCTTCCTTATCACAAAGAAAATATGGTCATCACACTGAAATATTACCCTGAAACCATTTGCCATTAAATATTCCTGTGGTGTGCAATCAGATGTTTCTATAAATAGGTAGAACTACAAAAAACATGAAATGACACCATACCAATTAAAATTCAGATCATGCTAAATCTGTTCCCTCCCTCTGAAGTTCACGTGGTTCAGAGTGTTTCTACAGACGTAGACAGCAGACACAGTACTAGATGATTAATACACCAACCTCAGAGTATGAGAGTTGGTCTAGTTATGAAATACATGAAAATTATACAAATGTTTCTGCCTTAACCTCTTCATTTAACATTTCTCCATATGGCAGATGATCCACAAAATCTGGTGCAAAGATTCTGAATTACTGATACATTCCATTTCACAAATGGAATTTGTAGCAGGTGTGCTTGAAAGTCAAGGAAACATGAAGATAGCAAGTTAAATCTATATTGTACATACCACATAATGCCAGTTGCCAACACTTAATCCGGAGCAAAGTTCATAAACATCTAGAGTCAGTCAATGATCAAAAAAATCACAGAAACAACCCTAAACTAACCTTTAAAAAGGAAAGCTTGTGGACAATGTGTGATGCAAAAAACACAGCAATTAATGCATTCTTTTTGAAGAAATACAAGGGGAGAAAAAAACACCAGAGAGGACTCAATTAATACACATTCTGACAATTTTCAGAAAACATTGAAAGATCTCTTCTATACTAGAAAAAATCTTATCAAACCAGATGAGCCTGAAGCTCTCTCCTTTCTTTAATACTGTTCTCAAAATTATGTTTGTGATAACTTTACCTTCACAGAACAAAATATAAATCCTCAAAGTATAAAAGACACAAAGTATGTGGAAACAGCTATCATAAGGCTAATTTACAGCTCTCATCTTGTTGACATCACGCGCCAAGATCAACCTTAACAGCTTTTAGACAAGGTGTTCATGGCACCCAAGTTAGGTTCTTGCTCTGATTTTCCCTGTTGAGAAAACTTAAATTATCCATGCAGCCTTCAAAAACTAGCCAAGCCTAGAGCTCCCAGCTGGATATCTGAAGTGTGCAGCACTTATCACTGCAGTACCCAAAGACAGGCTTGAGTGAGAAAGCGAGTCAGCATTCGTAGCTTCATTATCACTCCAGAACAGTTTGCCATCTTCAAATCTAGCTTCACACAAAGAAAAATAGTTATATGCATTAATCTGACATATGAATTGTGATTGCCAATATGTGCTTTTAGAGTGAAATGTAAGATTCAACATGGGAAGAAGCTTCACACTGAAGAAATTCTTTTTTATATATTGTAGCTGGAATCATCTTTGAGTGAGAAGGCAAGCTGATTGTGTGGCAGTCAGTCCCGAAAAAAATAGACATCTGTGCCTGTCAATCTGAATATTAGAGTCAAGAAGCAGCACAGTCAAGTTTTGAAAACAGGGGACCAAGTTATGACAAAACTTTGTTTTCATTACGTCCAACCTCCTGCTACCCTCTAGTGTCCTAACTGACCTTTGCTAGCTGCACTGATGTAGCTTTCGCAGCCTCCCTCAGGAGTTTAGCCATTTGCCCCATACAGTTCAAAATCTTTTCTTAATATCTAGCCTAAACATTAGCTTCCTTAGCCTCAGGTCATTGATCCTTGTCCTGCATCTTCTGAGACTGTGAATAATTCCCTGCTTTCAATTTCCACTGCTGTATTGAAGTCATGAAACTGAGAACAGAAAAAAAAAAAAAAAAAGACAGAAAAAGAGAGGAAAAAAGATCTCTCTAGTCTAAAAATACCCTCAGCTCTTCCACAGACTGTGAGTTACAAGGGGATTATCAAGGTTTTTAATCTTCCAGTTTTATCAGAAAGTTATAGAGAAGCCTGACATATTTTATAATACTATTAAAGTAGCACTACCCTGGATTAAACAAAAATAATCAATAGACTGGGCCTGTCAAGCACTGACAAGGAGCCTTTTCCTCTCTCTTTCTCTTTCTGCTTGCTGGAGGGGAGCCAGCCAGCCCAATATACTGTAGTCTAAAAGAGTTTTTAATGAAAAATTCTTGCAATGTAAGCTTGAACATTGCTGTTAAGGCTAAAAAAAAAAGAAGATAAAGTACTCTGTCATAAATTTATGTGAGGAAATTAAAATGCATTTCTACATTGTATAAACAGATGACAAACTGTTTGTTTTAAAAAATAACACAGAGGTGAATTGAACAGAGTTTAAAGGATTAACCATTTGCATTAGGACGTCAAAGGCTATGGAAATCTGACTCAGATCACAGAGGCAATGAACCGGTAGGTATAATTCATTATTCTTAAAACTGGACATGAAGTTGGGCAAATACTGTAAAACATAGATCACTAGTACCTGACTTATTGCTACCAACCTTCCCTCCCCCCAAAAAAAACCCAAACAAAAAATCACACACTGCAGATTATAATTAATGAATATTGGTTATTTACTCAGCATTTTACTGAAAGAGTTTCGTCTGTTGCAAAACTCTACCAAGTATTTGAAATAACAAGGAACATAACCATCTGAAAACTGAAAATAAATCCCAAAGTGACAGGGAGCACATAAGACTAAATTCTGAACATATTTTAGGTCGATCTTCTCATTTATCAGGTCTCTTCAATTGTGCTTCCAATGTTAACGAGATATTAGTTGGCCCATCCCATCTAGCAACAATGTAACAGCATACAGCGGTCTTAATTAAAAAAAAAAAAATGAAAAGTTGTATTCCAGGGCTGTGGTAGAAATATACTGTTGTGGCACTAGTGTGTGTTGTGTTGCTTTGGTTGATTATTGTCGGCAGACAGTAGAGCTGAATATGTCATGACACATCAAAACTTGAATTTTCATGAAGTGCAGAGGCACTTCATGCTCAATGTTTTAGTTGACATGACAGACACATAATTTTCCTTCATTAGGATCTTTTGTGTAGGATCAAACTCAGAGACTTCAACTACAGGTTCCTCACCCGTCTCCATCAAGGTCCGTGGCACAAGTTTACTTCAGGCTATTCCTAAACATGTCAAAGTGTTGACAGGACCATGTGCAGAGAAGTACTCCAGGAGAAAAATCCCACAGAATTAATTTGTTTGTAGTGATTAGATAGTTGTTTAAAACTGTTCATTTCTCATTCTCCAGTTTCATTCTTTTTTAAAGGACAGTGCTCAGTATTTTAAAAAATCCAATCCTACTCCCTCAGAAAATTTGAAGTTTGAATGAAGAGAAGTTCACACTGAACAATGACAAAGCATGAGTATTGTCTTCCTCATTTTGAGCCTATACGGCACCTGCATTAACACTTTGACTAGGTTAGATGTGTAACTGCTTAGGTGAAGGAGGAAAAACTAAAAAAGCAAACATATCAAAGCAAACATATTTTGTCCTCTTTGGAGAAAAGGAATAAGATATTTTAAGCACTGTCTCAATATTGAAGAGAATTCTATTTTTCAGAATGTCTAGGTTCCCCAGTTTAACGGACTTGATGGGTTTTCATGACGCTTGACATCTTACCAGGGATGAGCTAAAGTTAACACCACCATTTTGGCTCTTATGTAAGAGGTTTCCCATTTCAATATGGATCCTGTCCACCTCCATATACACCACTGGCACCAAAGAGAAAACCAACCTAATTTATTTCTAAGATTAATATGATAAATTAACTATATGGAAACTGGGGTTTTTTGATGGGTTCTCAGTCAAGCTATGACTAGGATAAACAATGTAATGCACAAGTTAAGCCTGTATTTGAGAGATTTTGTCTTTCCTCCAGATATGCAGAGATAGCTTCATTTTGATTTGTTTGTTGTGGTTTTATTGTGAGTGCTTAAGTTCCAGTTTGGAAAGACAGAACATTTTGAAAAAAAACCATGGATTATACTGAATTCATGGAACATATTCTGCATCCAGCTTTCCCCATGCACTTCTGCCACCTCTGCCTCAAAAATAGGTATGAGAGACAGCTGGATGTATTTCACTGTTTTCTCCCGTGTGAAAGGATAGAAGTAACACTACTTGAAAATCAACTTTCTTCTGATGCCTGAAAAGCAAAAAGGAAACCTTATGCTGCCATGATATGTGAAAGCCTCATGACAAGTGAAGTGTTCTCAGACATTTCTTTCCCCTCCTGTTACACCCAGCCTGTAATAGCTGACCGCAATGACATCATCAGTAGTGGAAACTGGTGAAACAGCTAACATAACATTCCCTGAACTGGTGTAAACAGTGATGGATACCCCAAAGGATGTTTTACATTTGCTATCTTTAGATGTGTTTTATTACAGTGACAAGGGTGACCTTTAAAATAACATATTTGCTATTATAAAAGCAAAAAAAAAGAAGGGGGGGGGGGAGGAAGGAAACTCTTTATAACCTGAAATTATTGCCTATAAAATAACTTCCCAGCAAGAAGTCTCATTACAACCAAAATAACCCACCAAATGAAACAGTTTACCTGTGATCAATTTAATGTGGCAATAAAATCCTAATTATGGGCAAAAACACATTCAAGGTTTATAATATTGTCTATAAAGTCTGCATGGAAACTAACATTCAGTGATGTGTAGCATATATGGGTAAGCAGATGGCTAAAGGATTATTTTTAAAATCAGGACTTTTTCTGACAAAATATAGAATTGGTAGGGTATGACCAGAAAGCTAAGAAGTTATTTATGGGACAGTAAACACTTTCAGTAGTTGGATTCTTCCTTATAAACAGAAGATGAAACAAGCCATTGTGCATAAAGTAATAGAGAGACAATGTTTTTAACAGCTACACCTTCCAATACGTTGACAAGTTTAATTTCATGAGTATATTTGCTTTGCATTGGGTGGTTTTTGACTGTTTTTAAAAGTAAAATATTTCTAGGTCAAAACATCTAAAAGCCTGAGTTACAACTTTGCTTTTTGATAACTTATAGTCTAAATTAAAACCTAAAGGAAGGAGAGAGCCAGACAGCACTCTGTTTAGAGTAGGATTTTATGAACAAATTTGAAGAAAAGTTCACATTAACTTTTATCTTAAAGTAGAGCCTTTTAAGACTTTGGGTTGCAGCCGTGTTATCCTGTTATTTCCCCTTCCTTTTAGATGTTTGGTTTTTTTGGAGAACAGCCATAACTTCTGTAAGAAAACTTCAGTCTGAGATGTGGAATCTCAGTCCAGATATCATGCAAGAACACAGCTATAGACCTTAGAGGCTTGTTACAATAGGAGCCAGGCTAAGTTGCAAAATCAAATACTGTTTTTTGGAGCTATGTTTTATCTCACATTAGAAAGAAAAAACATTTCCAATCCCTCATTAGAAAGCAGGAATAGACAGATACAACTTTAAAGAGAAGAAATGTCTGTAGAGGTAACTGTATTTACATTTATGGAAATTACATAAATGCATATGAAGCCAGACAGTATCTGAGCTGGAGGATAACCTGAAATAGTCCTTCAGGGGCAAAGTAGCAGATTAAGTAAATTTAATCTATTCTCCTCCCTTCATCATAAATATTAACCCTTCCTATGCTTTCTGTACCTTTTCAGTGTTCTTCCCAGAAGAAAGTGCTGAGCCATCTTATCTCCTAACTCTGTTCTTGAATTGTATTCCTGAAAGGTTTCCTTTCCAGTATTTTTAATTTTTATTAAAATATTTTCTCCCACTGTTGTCTCTTTAGTTTATCCAAACCTATACTAGCTCATTAGCCAGCAGGGAAGCTTCTGGTAATATTGATTTCATAACAGTACAACACAAAAAGTGAAACACAGCTCCAACGTTGTTGTAAATTAAAGTGTATTATGTTATCTCTTTCAGATTCTTCTTGTGTTTGATTAAGGGTCTCTCAGGATCTACCTGATGCGTGTCGCTGAATGGTGGAAATGGTGGTCACTGCAGTTTGAATTTATTGCCGCAGTTCCATCCTTTTTGCTTTACATGGTATGCCTCTCTCTCTCTGTAACACACCATTTTCTCCCCTATATGCTGGTGTAACTTGTTGAAATGGTAACTGTCATTTACTCTGCAGGGACAAAGAAATCTATTTTGGCTTACTTGGCTTGCTTGTTTGTCTTTTTCTTTTTTATCTCCTTGCTTTATTATGAAAAGTTTTCAGTACATATTAGCATAAGTACATGAGAGCTGGTCATCCTTATGTACTGAATTCTTTTCTATGGGTACTGAAGCCCCCAAATTAAGATCCTCCCACACTGCTCATGCAGCAGATCTGAGAGGAACTGAGTTCTAATTTGGGCATTTCCATATGCTTAGAGGAACAAGCACGTGAAACTGTGATGCCTTTGACAGCACAGTCCAGCCATGGATCTGCAGCCTTCCGTCTCCACAGAAGCAGCCCCATCAGAGATGCTGCTGATTCAGGAGGAAGGGTGTAACACATCAGGAACATTTGCTGCTGTCAATACAGAGAGCTGAGGGAAGACTGAGGACAACACCTTGAGACCTGAGTCTCAAGACTCTGGTCCTGAGACTGACCACTTCTCCCTCTTTTTTCCAGTTGTGTAGTATACACCAACATCCTGGCTCTTATTTGCCAGGCTGTGAGCAGGCACAGATGGAGGCACTGACACTGGTGTTTGCTGCCCAGATATGTTTCTGCCCCAAGAAAGGAGACTGGCTGGAAGCATCTTATAAAACAGCCCCACAGCCAAAACTTTAAGCAGGTTTTACTAAATAGCTAGGTATTGTGATAACTAGGATACTGAATAAAGAAAACAAAATGGGTGCTGAGTTTATAGAAATGAAGTTGTAGACAAAATGCACAGTTGTGGGATGGACTCTTAAAGCCCAAACCCCCCATCCCCCACTGCCCTTTTGAAAATCTTAGTTCCCTTCTCCTTCTCTTTATTCTGCATCATGTAAGCCAAAGTGCAAAACTGGACTGCTGAACAGCTACAGATAAGTGGTGATTATTCATGGAAACAGCTGAGAAGCAAGTGAATTTTCTAAAGGAATTGTGTTTGTAGTATATGTCTATATGTGAGTTAAAGAGAAATGAAGAGTTTATTCAGTTTGCTTAGTCAGATCAAACTTTGCTTTAACAAGCAATATCTTGATATTAACAAAAAATATTCTTCAGGCTTTTTAAGGATTACATTCTGACAGTTGATTACTATATTTTGTATCACTTGAGGATAATAAGCATCAATTTTACTACAAGGTCTAAACTTCATTGGGGACTCTCTTCATTCATTAAGGCATGAATGAAATGAATCCTGTTTTGTACAGAGGTTCCTAGATGCATAACCAAATTAATTTCCACTACTAAGGTCAGGCAATTTTACTTGTTGAAAACAAAAGGAATAAAAAACAAACAAACAAACAAACAACAAAAAAAAAACCTATCCTCAAACAAACAAGTAAAGATCTATACTGAATTATTAAGTATTGGCAAAAATTAGTGACAGAGATTTATCTTTTCTGTGCACTTGAAACCGTTTGTTTTAATTCTTTATGTTGCTTCCATTTGCCAAACACAGTTGCCAGATTCTTTGATAATTAATAAGTCCTAAATGAGAGTAATGTTTCCCAAAATCTATCAGATGCTGAATGCCTGGTTTTTGTGCTTTTCATACTGCAGACATAATTCTAGACACTCAGTGACCATACCCATACAAGAGGGACCTGAATAGCTGTCAGTCACTTGAGTCATTCAGGTCAGCTCAGGTTCCTTTCAAGTTCAACACATCTTTGCAGCCAACTCAATATACTGCATAGTCCGCTTATACACGCCACGGATGTGTAACCACTGATGGAAAAAATAGCTTGAAAAACAAGAAGCCAGGATGGAAATATGACATCAATAAACCATGTCCTATCTGGGATATTTTCAACCAAATTAACGTGTTTCATGCCCTACCATGTCACAGTGTGTATCTCCACAGTTTTTGCATGTTGTCAGCCAACATCCTGAACGTTTGTGTGTAATATGGTAACTGTATCCCAGATATCTGATATTTCCCACATTTCCCAGCACAGAATCTGCTTCTTTTCATACATACCATGGAAATGTCATTTTCCTTGTTTAGTTCCCATGTTTCCTGTTTTCCACCTCCTTCTGCTCCTTGACAGTAAATTAGGCTCTTACTTAGACTCCCAGAACTCTTGTTGATTGATTTCATGGAGTGGTACAGGGGGTAGTAAGGTAATCCAGTGGATAGAAGAACAAGAGAAAACTTCAGGCTGGTTTCAGCTATGCAAGGAGACAAAGAGGAAAATATGTTGAATTCCAAAGCACTCATATTTGTCACTCCTGGGGCCAGGTTTCCAAAGAACAAGAAAGTTGATACATTTCAAAGGAATTGCCTGTCAGTGTGGTTGCCCACTGTGCTTCTTACTCCCCCACGTGTTTCAAACACAAACTGGTCTTTAAGGTTTTTTGGTATTACACTTCTAGAATATTTTTATTATCAATTACAGTGCTGTGTAGCAGCCCTAAGGAAGATCCTGGATTAGCACTTTATAAAATGAATTAATTATGAGTATTAATAATAGTGAGGAAATGGATGAAATAGTAATGTGTAGCTAGGGGAGGACTGGCCTGACTTCATTTTGATCATGCAATTGGAATTTATGAAGTGAATGGGTATAATTTAGTGAAGTCAGCTAAGAAAGATTTAATCTTTATTTCACTTTGAAGGTGCATTTGAGAAAAAAAAAAAAAAAAAAAAAAGGAATGTTCTCACTTGAAGGAAACTCCCCTGCACTTGAGATTGAAGGGGAGAAAAGAGCTTAATCACCTAGAAAGTATGGCTTTAAAGAATTCAGTTATGTATGCATTATTCACAGAAATATAGTCAGTGATTTCATAAGTAACCAGACAATTAAGGGAATTCAACAAAAACTCAATAGGGAATCTTACCAGAGGCAAGACTGGATTTCTGAAAAGGTTCTGAATCACAACTACCCTAGCTAGTTTCTGGGAAAGGAAGGGAAGAAATTAAGAAAAGAAGAGAGGGAGAGAAAGAGAAAGGGAGGAAAGGAGGGAGAAAAGAATGAAGGAAGGGGGGGAAGAAGAGAGAGAGGAAGGGAGGATAAAAAAAAAAAGTCAGCAAAATTTCCTTACTGGAAGATCTATATTATGGTAATATTATATATATGTCTTACTATAAGACTAATTGTGATATTCTGCAGCTTTAGGTATATAGGAGAACAAACTAGAAAATCTAAGTATTTCATAAATTTAAATTATTAACTAGTTGATTGGAAACAATTCAAATGTTAAGAAGAAAATCAAAAGAAAAAAACACTCTTTTTTCACATTTGAGTGATGTTTTCCTCTTTCTAAAATAATAGACATCAGAAAGAAATTCATTCTGAGGGACATCATCCTTCAATTTTTTCTTACTTTGACCATGAAAACAATAATGATATGTTACTGAAGATTGCTGGAAGATTGCTAAGCTATGACTGGGAACATCGGGTTTCAGGCTTGCCACAATCACTTCTGGACTTTTTGTGTTATTGGTGACATGTGTACTTTGAATTTCCATAGAATCATAGAATCATAGAATCATAGAATGGTTTGGGTTGGAAGGCACCTTAAAAATCATCTAGTTCCAACCCCCCTGCCATGGGCAGGGACACCTTCCACTAGATCTGGTTGCTCAAAGACTCATCCAGTTTAAGGGCTGCAGCGTAACAGTCCTTCCCTCCCTAGAGATGACTCTAAAGTAAGATTCAGCACCGAACTCCTATAACCGTGACTGAGGTATCTTATTCTGATGGAAGGAGTTAGGGATTCCACATGGACTCCTGGACAATGTTGGGGTTTTTTTAGGTTATTTTGCCCATTGTCTAATTATGCATGACTTTATTGTTCATTTGCCAGAATAGGTACTCTGAACTCAGAAACTGACTAGGTAAACTTTTGATTTTATTATGTTAGGTGGCTAACACTGAGGGTAGAAACAACTTCCATTTTGGTTATGGGATACAGACCAAGATTAATGGGTCACTAGCTGGATAATGTTTCGGCTTTTGAGTAGTGACTGCCTATCAGATCTGCTGTTGGAGGGTATTACTTTCCTATCAACATCATTTTGCCTAATGATATCTCTGTAAAGGCAAAATTTGAAGCAGCTCCCAGGGTAGTTAAAAAGGCACCTCTAAATCCTCAACTAGCATAAACCATGAGATGCAGGTCTCTTTGGTGTCACATGTTATTAATGAAAAATATTTTAAATCATCATGTCATATTTCCATCTCACAGCTATGTGAGCCCCTTCTTCTAGAGAGACATAACCACTGTCAAATTCCAGGGCCTCATAAACCAAGTATAACTTATGGAAAGTCAGCAATCTGTACTCGGTGGTGGTGGTGGGGTGTGTAAGAGGAAGAGAGAAGCATTACCATGCAGCCATGTGAAATGTCCCTCTTCGCCCCCACGCCATCCCTTTCTTTAGCTACAGCCTAATCCACCCCTATTGTATGATCAACTGCATTGTGAGCATGCTAGTTACGGCACCTCACAGGCAGACAGATGTCTGTAACGTGTTATGATGCCTAGTGCCTTCACAGACACAAAGGAGAGCACCAGGCATGGTAGCTCTTCCAAAAGGAAGAATTAGTTTGTGTCTCTCTGTACATGGTCATTGTTAGTAATCACAACTGTTTGCTGTCATTCATCTAGGCTCTGAAAAATCATCCCACATCATGTTCTCTCTGTCACTTCATGGCATCAGGTTGGCATGTGAGATTGTTCAGCTAGCTCCTGTTTTTGGTGCCCAGACCTATGTCAGTATTTTTTTGTAAATTTTTGGAGGTGAGTTAAACTGGTTAGCTGAGGATTTGCTGGTTTTAGAACCACTGAAACAAAGAAGTCAGCATAAACTAATTGTTTAAGTATTTTTACAAGGACCTGTGGCCTGTACTGCCACAGAAATAAAGCTGTCAGTATCAAAAAAAAGTTTGTTTATTGCTAGCTTGCATATCTCTGATCAAACTGCTCTCTCTGTCATTAACTGTCATAATTCCCAATGTAGCATTTGTGACATATAATGCTAAACAAAGGTATGGTACTACAGGGTAAAAAAAACCCAAATTAACGCTATTCCCTGCTTAGTGTTTTCAAGGCATATCAACATAAAGGCAAAAGGCAGAGAACTGAATGGATGCTATTTTGAGCATGGTTATTATGAAAGTTAAGAAACTGCACCATCACAGCACTGACAATGTCATTAATGTCATAGACTATGCCTGTGGCTGAATGTAACTACATGAAATGCTGCACTTATTACAGTTGTATCAGTAATATGTTTTATTAATTCAGTTCAAAATTTCCATTTCTCTCTCAGTCCAGAATATTTCATGTAGGTTGATGAACAATCTGGTTATCCAGATCAGCCAAAAAAATTTATAGGACCAAGCACAAGAGTATGATGCTGATAGATAAAGAGGACAATATGCTGGACGTGTGGGAGGGTTCAAATGTAGTTTCTCCCTATAGAAAAGCATACCCAGCTCTCTCCCAAGGAACACATATATCTATATATATATAGTCTTTTATGTTATATTCTTCACTCAAATCTGGCTAAGATCTGCATATGTAAATACAGTTAAGAATTTGAAAGGTAAAAACACATACACTTTGTGCAAGGCTTTTAATGAAAACATGAAAAGCTAAAAGCACTGAAGAGTTTTTGTTCAGTGCTCCTTCACAACGGCTTTAATGTAGGTTCTGGTATAACAATTCTTACTGATATTCAGTGTCAAGTAAGGGTACTTTACTGACCAAAAACCTGGTAAAGAAAAACACCTATGGTACTATGTCTTGCAAGGAAACATCTTTGGAAAATCTGGAACTAGAAGTGTCTCCAACAAGCAGTACCTGGTTTGCTTTTGAAGCACTTACTTACATCTCCTTCTAGACAAGCTGAGTAGTTCATTTTCAATAGTTCTTAAGAACCACAGAGACGAAAAGTAAAAAAAATGAAAACAAAAAAAAATCTGAGAATGCCATAAAAATCTAGAGCAGTCACATAAATGGCCATCAGAACTCTAAATAAACAGCTACACAGAGCCAGCTTCAAGTGCCAAGAAGTAAAAATAGCTGAGTGTACTATTTGTTCAGTTGGTAGGGTAGTCTGTCTAAACTATTCAGTTATTACTTGTATAATATTACTCATCCATAACTTCTAAGCAACTAGCTACATGAAAGAAGAAAAGCTGAATTTATACACCTGGTCAGCCTTACCTCAATGTGATGGAAGCTGATGAAGCAACAAACCCTGTAAACCATTTCCAAGTACATGAAGGACAAGAAGGTAAGCAGGAGTAGTAAGCATGTTTTAAGGGAAAGTCATACTTAATCAATCTGATAGCCTTCTCCAATGAGATGACTAGGATGGTGGATAACAGAAGAGCAGTGGATTTTGGTTACCTTGAAGTTAGCAATGCTTTTGATATTGTTTTCCCATAATGTCTTCCCAGGCAAAGTGACAAAGAATGAGCTGGATAAGTGGACAACGAGTGGGACTGAAAACTGACTGAACAACCAGGCCCAGACTATTACGGTCAAGTGGCACAAATTCCAGATGGAGGTCAGTCACTAGTGACATACTCCAGGGGTCAATACTGGGGCAAGTATTGTTTAACATCTTCATTAATGATCTGGACTACAGGGCAAGTTTGCAGTTGACACAAAACTAGAAGAAGAGGCTGCTAGAGCACAACTAGGATGGTTGTGCTGCTATTTAGAGGGACTTGAACAAGCTGCAGAATTGGCAGAAGGGAACCCCTTGAAGGAATGGCAAGTTCTGCACCTGGAGAGGAACAACGCCATGCACTAGTATGTCTTTGGGGTTGACTGCCTGGAAAACAGTTTTGCAGAGAATGACCTGGGGTCATGGTGGACAACAAGCTAAGGATGAGCCAGAACGTACCCTTGCAGCAAAGAAGACCAGCAGTCTCATAGGTGTTATGAGGGAGAGTCTTGACAGCAGGCTGGGGAAGATGATCCTTCTTCTCTACTCAGAGCTGGTGAGGCCGCATCTGGAGAAATGTGTGCAGTTCTAGGCTCCCCGATATAAGATACAGATTTATTGCAGCAAGTCACAAAGAGCTTGTAACGTCTTTTGCATGAGGGGCTGAGAGAGCTAAGTCTTTTCAACCTGGATAAGAGAAGGCTTGGGGAGGTCTTATTGGCATGTATAAACATCTGATGGAAGGGAATGAGGAAGAGAGAGCCAGACACTTCTCAGTAATGTCCAGTGAAAGGACAAAAGGCACAAACTAAAATACATGAGATTTCATCTGAATACAAGAAAACACTTTTTTTACCTAAAGGTGATTGAACACTAGAACAGGTTGCCCTGACAAGTTCGTGTAGGTTTTCTGATACACAATTTTATGTTTTCTGTGTAATAAGTAAGAGCACATAAATGGGCTAACACATTCCTGTCACCATCCTCCACAACACATAAATGCAGATTATTCCATTTTACATAATTATGGATGATTGTGCTTCTAAAAAGTGCCCTAGATTTAATATGCTCTAAATTTAAAATGACTTAAATATTGTAAGTTCTAAAATATGCCTATTGCTTTTGACAAAAAAATATTATTTGTCTCTCTCTCTGTACTTTGTATTTTTAAATGAATTGTATGTCTTAAATATATATTTTTTTCTAAATTGGAATTATTTTTATGAATCATAAAATCTACATTTTAAGTCATTATTTCAGCCATATTCCTACTTTTAAACTTGTGAGAAGTCCTCTAACTTTTCAGGAAAATAATTAAGACATTTCTCATTTAAAGCAACAGCAAGATATGTGATAACCAAATGATCAGCTTTTCAAATACAGGTTTTCACCACAATTGCTCAACAATGAGAAAGTGAAATCAGATTTGTTCTTCAGGGTACTAACTGTTTGTCTGAGTTTTCAGAAAACATTTCTGCCCCCACCCTCTCAGAAAAACACTACAAAATTAAAAGGAATTAATTTTGTTAAATTGTAGAGCTCTAAAAATTAGTGGTGTGCAAAAAAATCTGAGTTCTGATATTTACATGCACTTAGAAAAAAAGATTAAAGTATTTCAATATCAGGCCTTCCAATATCAAACTTTTCATAGTATCATTCATAAAGCAATGATTAATATAATGATTTTAGAACAGTTGCAGAATAAAATGAATATTTGCAATTAATCATATAACAGAAATTATCACAGAAAAAGTCTTATTATAGAAAATTATTTGATATAAAATTTGTTTAACATTTCTAACGGTAGTATTGCAGGTACTCTTGAATCAGGTGCAGACCAAGATGTTAAATTTTAAAAAATTAATACTTGGGGATTTTAAGTCTCACATAGCATCAGTTTCTAGAAGGGATGTTAGAAGGGGAAGTATGATGGGCAGTAGGATTGGATGGGTTCAACCATTTTTTATTTTATTTTATTCCAGTCCTCCCATAGCTGTAGAAAGCCATTGAGTGGTTGTAAATTGTCCAACAATATCTGCATCACCATAATACAAATCGTTAAGGTTTCCCAGTAAGCTTACTAAAATAAATCTAACATAAATCTAAACATAAAAAACCAAGTGTGATAGTTATGCTGTAGAACAGAAAGACAACAGAAGTTCTCAAGGCCATCATTCCTATGTCCATCAGTAGCCAAGAGTCCATTAAACGATAACAAAATAATTATCTTTGAATGTGATTAATACAGTGAAAAGCACAAAGAGTTATCCAGTCTCCTTTTGTTAGAGAAGAGAGACTGGATCATGAACCTCCAGAACAGTCGATGTCACCACTCATATTGTACATTCAGTGATAATGAACTAAAATTAAGTTATAAAATTTACTCCCAAAACACTTGCATCTTAAAACACCTTGCCTCTGCTGACAAGTTTGAAAGACATTTTTCAGTTCTAGCTGGTAAATCTTCTAATTTTCATTTCTAGATTTATTAATGAGCATCTCATATACTTTTTTTGATCAGGTATCCAGACTGTCTTTTGGGTTTAAATAGTCCTTCCTTCACATCTACCTCTGAATGCACCAGTCTGTATCAAACTCACGATTTTTTTCTAGCTTAGGCTGAATAAGCCAAGTTCTATATCTCTCTTGCTAAGATAAATATTGCATTTCCCTAATCACCATAACAGCTATTTTCTACACCTGCTCCTTTATTATGTTCATCTTGAAAATACGTGACCAGAAATGAATGCAATATTCTGAACAAGGTCTTAATCGGTGCCTTGTATAGTGAAATTAGTATTAACCTGTCTCTGCTTAAAAAAAACTTTTATTCAGTCTTTTCCAGAGTTTCATGATCCTTTTTAGTACTTAAACACAGTAGCCATTCAGTCAGTTCTGGCCACCACTTGTCACTGATGTCCACCTGGACACTGAGGTGTTGACCACTACTCTCTGGATGTGACCATCCAGGCAATTTGTCATTCACCAAACAGTCCATCCATCAAATCCATATATCTCTAATTTAGGGAGAAGGATGTTGTGGGGAACCATGTCAAAAGCCTTGCAGAAGTCCAGATAGATGACATCCATAGTTCTTTCCTTGTCCACTGTCACTCCATCATAGAAGGCCACTAGTTTGGTCAGGCAGTTGTTCTGTGTGCAACTGCCAATGAAACAACAGTGAGTCTTAATGACTTCACTTTGTAGGTTTTAAAACACTGATAGCTTTCTGGCCTATTAAAGTTGATACTGATAGGTACACAAAAGGAATAACTCATGTAGGACCCCACATTATTTCCCCAATATCAATTTGCATAGTTGTCACACAGGTAAATTAAATATAAAACTTAGAGAGATCACAAGGCATCCTTCCCCCACAAGTTGCAAGTACTTATTTATCCAAGTTCACCACGGGTGATACTTGCTTTCAGAGTTTATAAAGTTATTTAATTATTTTGAGAAATTGCTCCCTTACTGCCCAGTCTCATGGTCATACAACTTGAAGAATCTTCAAAATACTTCAAAATATTTCAAAATAGGCCCTTTTGGTGTGACAAACCTTAGAGAACATTCAGTAAGGTGATAATTTGATAAAGAATTGATTTTAAGTAAAATATTTTTCATACTTTTTCATAATACATGATTTACCCTTACGGTACTATTCTTTCAAAGAGAACTTAAAGCAAAATTGTTCTTCAAAAGCAAGGAGCTGCTGTTTGGCACATTTTGAGCTATAAGCTGGTAAAATTGGGGAAAAAAAAAAACAAACCCAAAACTATCGTGCAGCTACTTAAAAAAAGATGAAGTGGTAAAAAAGCTGATATGAAGTGCCACTTCAGAGATGTTGTCTAAATCCATCAGAGAGAAGACTGCTTCCACAGTTTCACATATTCCATCAAATATCCTACCTGCCATGTCATAGTGCATGCTAGGACAGGTCTTTTTCCTTGATGCTTTTGTGAATGGCAAATAAGATCCATGAATCTGCCTCTAAAGTAATGTCATTTATTCCAGAAAATAATCAAATATATATATTTTTAAATTAAAAAACCCTAACTATTTCCACAGCATTTTCCATTATTGTTATTGCTGCTGCTGTTTTTTTCAACTGAATGTTTTTATGCTTATGAAATCTTTTTTTTTTTTTTTCCTGACAAATAGTTCGTTTTCTGCAATATTTCTTTATATTATCAAAAATACATTCACTTTTTAGAACTAACTCGGTTGCCTTTTGAGGACCCATAAGGCATCCAGGCCATCAGTATGGAGCTTCAAAAAATATCAGTGGCTGAGATCCAGTTCCTTCTGGTTGGGCAGGCACAGAAAGGAAAGGCAGGAAAACGTAGAGATGTTCAAACAGGTTGTCTGTATTAAAGAAACAGAATCAAGCTTCAATGCTCTGGACCTTGTTAACTTGTGTCAACTTTTAGCTACATATGGGACAAATGGGGAGAGAAAAAACAAGTTGCAGATCTGCTTAAGAAATACACCTGTCAGAGTTCAGAATGACCTTAAAGTGACTGCAAATATTGTACTACTTTAGGTAAAGCGTGGATGGTTCTGAAAGGGTTTTGAAAGCCTGTCAAAACCTGGTGACATCCCAGCAATGACCTTCCTGCCTTCCAGAGACCATGGAATATAGGTATAGCTTGGTCTGCAAGGATGAGAAGTACAGAAGGGGTACTGTAAAAACTTCAGTTTGGTGCTCTATTGAATTACTGGCATGACACTAATGAGTCAAAAGAAGCACAAGATTCATTAAAAGATAGCATATATTAAAACATGGCAATATTTTACATCAGCAAATAAACGATTATAGAAAATTTCAAACTGGTCCAGAATACTTTCCTTTTTCTTCTCTCAAGATTTATTTTTTATTCTCTTAGCCAGAACATGGCTTTTTTTAGTTTCCTCCTGAAAAACAGACTGTATTGGACAGGGTAGGACTTAAATCACACACATTTATATCTTTCCTCCCTACCTACTCTTCCTCAGTCCTTTGGAGGATGCACATAAACTTTCTGTGATATACGGAGAGATCTACATGAGACATCTACAAGTTTTGCAGAAGAAAATGAAAAGCCACAGAGGCAGCTGCTGCGTTCATATTACAGGTGATTGTTCTGGCAATAGGTGTGCTTAGAACTCATCTATTTTGTGAATCGGCAACCCGTGCTACAAGACTATAATAAAACTTGTCCTTTCTGGTTCACACTCAATGCTTATGGGTTTTGCTCTTTTCTTCTACCTTGGAGACTGAGTCATACAAGTTGGTGAAGACTGTGCTCAGTTCCTACTTTTAACCTTGTTCCAATGCAGGAACATCTTCCAAAAGTGTTATCAAGGTCCAGGTTAGCACATTATTTCTGCACAGCATTGTTAATGTGATTAACTATAACTGATGTTATAAAAATCTGAGTGGCACAAGTCCAAACAATGTCTCACAATAAAAGATAATTGCAATCCATTGTCAATCCATGTAAAGCTCAGGATAACCTCAAGCTATTTCTTATTCCCAGCTATAGTTAAGGAACTACAGACATGCATTAATTCTGATACCATTTTCAGTCCTGTGTTATTTTTCATAAAAGCTATTGATTGTCATAACTGATAAATGTGTGCTGCTAACAGCTACCTAAACAAACTATGCAAATTCTTGAACTAATGTAAAAAAAACCTCTTACCTTTGCTGTTACTGAGCTCAAAATAAAGCACAGCTGACATGCAATGTATTCAAACACTTCCATTTATCCTGTATCCTCCATTGTTCCATCATGGAAAATATTAACACTGATGGAAAAGTTCAGTTTCCAAAGTGATTTTTGTAGTACAGAAAGAAAAATACCCATAAACTTATTTAAGAACAAATAATTTTCTTCAAAATCTCCAGGCTGAATTTCCTGTTTCTCCTCTTCCCTGGTTATTCTTTCTTTCTTCCTTCCTTCCTTTCTTCTTTTTTCTTTTTTTTTTCTTTCTTTTTTCTTTCTCTCTTTTTTTCTGTCTTTCTTAAAGTTTCCTTGTATTGTTACTACTATTTGTTGTTGTCAGTTGGTAAGAAATGTCCACCCCCCAAAAAAAAAAAAAAATCTAAATAGCTTTTATCATTTTAAAGGGATTTCTGACAGTCCTCTGAAATAACACATGCCCTAGAAATGCTCGCTAGAAAATTATTCTCTTCTGAAACTACTTCTGAACCAATAAACTTGTACTTGAGTACTATACTGTAGATTGCATTTTACACTAAAACCTTAGTCTATAACCAAATAAATGAATGCTTGTACTTATAAATTAAACATACACACTGTTGATTTTTTCTTTTTTTTTTTTTTTTTTTTTTTACATAAGAGTAGGAATAGGGGTTCAGTACTAGAGTTTCAACTGAGTTAGAAATCTGCGAAATTGTAGGTGATATTCTCTTCCTTATGATTAAAAAAACTCAAAATTAGGCCTGGAACTGGTTGAATTGTTCACCCTTATTTTATGTTCAACACAGACTGTTAAACCTCTCTGTAGGATGACCCATTCCATCTATCCTCACAATCTGTCATTGGATAGCATAAAACATCTCTAAAAGCGTCTATGTTTTTTCACTGAATACAGAGGGGACTTAGACTAGCTGTGTAACTATTAAAGTTCCAAAATTTTGTCAGATTAATCCTCCTTTTTTCTGTTTCCTCTTAAACTCTCCCTGCATTATCAACTACATGTACAGTGATAATGACAAAAAGGAAAACACCAGGATTTCTATTTGGGGGTTCCAACACTAGATCTTCTCTGTCTCAGCACAGCGATAAGGACACCATTGTGTAGACAATTCTGCCGTTGCCTAGCAAATTTGGTTCCTGTATCAGCACTCCAGACAATGATTCAGTCTGCCTAAGAAAGCTAGTGATTCTGTATATACAAAATTTGAGAGAGGATGGCAGGAAGGCTTATGGTTCAGGTTCAAGGTTCTTTGTCAATAACATGCTGAATAAAGACAAAGACATTTTTCACCTCTTTTGCCAGTTAATTCACTGATGTAAATTTTTGTTGTGCAATGCAGTATTTTAACAATGCAATAGTGCTAATATACTGTGACTGGTAATCTGACCTACTATATGAATAGCTGTAAAAAGTTTTTGGGTGGTTACAGAGCTGCCATTTTTCACTCCGGGTTTGGCTGCATTCTTGTGATAGGAAGTTTGGTGTCACCCTTAAATGCAACATGAAATACATTAACTCAGCACAACCACTAAGATTGACATAGGTTTTCTCCCAGAATACAAATTACAGCTCTAACTGTATTACAGCTTTATTAATTTCACAATGTTTCCAGCATGGTTTTACTAGCATACTTTTGCAAGTCATTAATTGTGCATTCTGCCACTCTAGCTTTAATGACATTATCATTTGTTCCCAGACTGCTAGAGAAGTGAACTGTAAAGTACAGTTTTCATTGAATGGCCTGAAAAAAGTAATAAACACACAAATAAATGCTTACCAATAAATGGATTATTCACAATCATTTCAAAACACTAGGAATGTCTCTTGAGATGCAAACGAAAGAAAAAAGATAGAATTCAAGTGAAAGTGTGAAGCCCACATTGATATCAAGGGCAAAATAAACCATCACGAATCTTACCAAGGATTTTCATCAAATTATTTTTGTCTTACTTTAAAACTACCTTACCATTAGAAAAGTAAAATTCTTTTTATTTTGAAATATTTCTTCATATTATTTCCTGGGCTTATAGATACTAAAAAAAGTCTTTAAAAACTCTCATTGATATTTCTAGACTTTTTTTTCCTTTCTTGTCACCACTGATATATTAAAGAACAATAATAATAGTTGCAAACTTTTCTCTGAGTGTGGAAAGTTTTTTCTGATAGCAACATTCAAAGACAACAATACGTCTTACAGTACAAAAACAAAATTTCATCAGGACATGGAATAACCCAGAAAAGCCTAGAAAGGTACGTAGCAAGAATGAAAAAAAAAAAAAACCTGCCCCCCCCCCTCCCCCCAAATAAACCTTTCTGGCTACATTCCTTTCTCATTGTGACAATGATTCAGCTTTTGATTTCCCTATTCATTAATTCTAGCATCACCAGTATTATCAACATCACTGCTATTGTCACTTTTTCGTTTTAGCTATTAATCCTTCTTTTTCTTCCTCATCTTTTGATCATCTGGGAATTCCTGCAACTTACTTTAGGGGTCACCTATTTCTCGCTGGAAAGCAATTTAAAAGAGTTTTCCAAAAGAATGCATTATAAATACAATACAATATTATTTATATTCTTCTTCCTTATTTTTGCAGGGACCAGCTGCTGTGCTTGTGTATAGAGCTATTAGGAAGTTAGAAGTGTCACAAGACAAAGGGAGACACTTAAATGCAAAGACTTTTTAAAATCGTCCTAAAAGCACAGAGCACTAAAAAGTGGAGAAAAATCCCAAACTGAAATACAGTCCTAGCTATGTTGGATGAGGCTTTGAGCAACCTGGTCAAGTGGAGGGTGTCCCTGCCCATGGCAGGGGGGTTGGAACTTGATGATCTTTAAGGTCCTTTTGAACCCAAATCATTCTATGATTCGACATTATGAATAACATTGATTATTAAGACATCCAAGCCCTTGGCTAAATTTTTAGAATTTTGGGGAAGAATGAATAACTAAAAGTAATTCTGTATTTGATGAATTGTCTAATAATACACTGAAGAGTTTTTAAAGGGGATATTTTATTACCTCTTATCATTAATTCAGTCGCAGCTGGCTCCCTCTTTCATACCATCCATGTTCTAACATTTCTCCTATAAATTCTACGTTTATAGGGATGGCTATTTTGGTTTTCAGGAACATTTTCTCATTTGTGAGAAGAGAATGGGATATATCTAAGAATTTTCTCATGATTCACAGCACGTCATCCTTACTTTGTTTTAGAGTTACTGCTTGTGCTTCCAGAAAGTAAGGCATTACCAGACATTTCAGAATTAAAAGATAATTTATTTCTGAAGTCATTGCCAAAATGCCTTTCAATTGTTAAGTTTTGTCTTCATAAAGGGCTTTCAGGTTTACTGAAAAATTAAGATTTCACAGCATTCATTGAAGTGCTTTTGTGAAAGAGAATATCCTGAAGATACAAATCCAATTATTTCATTTCCATTAAATTATCATAGCTACAGTTGTTTTGATTCTTGAGGGGAGCCTTTTCTACATTTATGAAAAAGCAAGGAGAACAGGATACAGTAAAACTTGCAATAACATAAGAGGAAGGGAAATGTCAGGCACTTCTATTCTGGGAAAGCTTGTAGCCATAGCCAAAATTCACAGTAGTCTCAGTTCTTAATAGGGATCAGACCCAAATTCCAGATTCCAAATTTTGAAAAATTTCTTATCTAGATTGAAATATACAGGCTTCTTCTTCTTTTTATTTTCCTTTTTCTTTTTCTTTTTTTCTTTGCCTTTGCCTTTGCCTTTTTCATTAGATAAAATTTCTGATTGTTCAAACTTTTAAGTTTTCAAATTTTTTTTCAGCTTTTTCATAAGTCATTTTTGCTTCATTACAATAAATTTGGTCATTGGATAGCAAGTAGACCTGACAATGTATTATTCTGTTCGAAAATTTCCTAGAAATTAGAGAAAACTAAACACCAAGACAGATCAATCACAAGAGAACAAATGAACTGTTCTGATCTAAATAAATGCTCATTAAGCTTTCCAAGAATCAAACATATATCCAAACTAAACTAGTTCTCTCTCATACAGGTTTCTCTTTCAGTTGTATCTGGAAGGCCAGATATTGGGATCCTATTGAAAGGCATGTGATGGAAAAGACTTTGAAAGGAAAAAAAACTAAAAAATCAGTACCAAGCTAAACAGATCTCTGACCCATTCTTAATAAACACTGAAATTGAACACTTCTTCCAAACTTCAGAAAAGGGTACATAATATGGAAAATGAACAACCGTCTGGATTTCATTTATATGAAGGAGAAGACATGAAGATTTTTACAGAAATGCAGAACAAAACCCAATGATTCACCTGGAAAGCAAGCACTTAATACATTTTGAACAAAAATAATTAACTGTAAGAGCTGAAAACAAATAATACATTTAATTTATAGATTAGACATAGAGAATAGGATTAATTTAAAATAAATTCATATACTTTCAATGAAAATTTCAACATCTAATCTAGTTTTTCGTGTTTCCTTTTAAATTTAATGGCGTGAAATACGTCTTTTCAGGATCCATTTGATCAACCCTATCTAAGATTTTTTTTTTTAAGACGAAGTACCTTGTGCCTAGAAGCAATTATAGTTCATGTGACAGGTGACCTGACTTTTCCCAATAGCTTCAGGAGTGGGGTCATTATTCTAGTAATCTGTGTGTGAAAATGTCTTCAGTCTTCACAATAAATCCAGTGAAATCTTATAAAGGCACACATGGTAAGTATATCAGTTTAAAATTAGACTACAGTCATTTATGAAGCTGGTTGGGGGGGTATGGTTATCAATAAACTTTTGGAAAAAAGCTGTAGACCTTCTGTGTATACAAAGCACTATTGTTTGTTATAGGTCTTCAACAACACTTCAGGTTTTTATCTGAATACCATCAAAATGCAGGGATTTTGCTGGATCAGATTTTGGGTTGTCTTTAACCCTATGCTTTTTACAGGGTAATAGAGATTAACTATCCATGCCCTCAAGTGGATCATTTTTTGATACTTTTTTTCTGGGCTGTAAAAGGGAAAAAGCAAGAAAAAAGTGTACTTGTGATCAGTCTCTGAACTAATCAATAAGTATTGTTTTAGATTAAAGTGATTTCACGGTTGGTTTTGGTTTGTTTGGGGTTTTTTTTCAGTAGTTAAACTTGTGGCCAAGAATAGACAATGGTTCTGTGTTATCTTCAAACCAATGACATTTTAGTTAGTATGGGTACATATTGACGATTGTGATTCATTGTAAGCTTTGTGTGCTGAGCTCAGATCTTTCTTTTCCATCAGTTTATAAAGCCATTAGTCAGTTCTTCAGCCTGTGCTTTTTAGTTTAGTCCATCTCGGAAAAAGGCACCATACAACTTTAAAGAGCAAGTGTGTAAATGAGCACATTACACACTAGGACAGAAATTACTGCCTCCAAGAGGCAACTTTAAACAAAAATGTGATCACATCGAGTAATCAGAGAAAAGGAGAAAAACTCAACTGATCTAAAGGTATTTAAACTGCAGATCTACAGGTAAACCCATTGAGCAAATTTCAGCACAAACCAAAGCTTCTCCAATCAGTACACTGAATTACTCTTCTTTTATTCGTGAGCATACCTTTTTCAGCTCTTTTAAGTATAATCTGTATTTTTACAGCATTTAGCTACTTTTTAAGGGGAAAATATTCTGTATTACAGTTTGGGTCCCTGCTGAATCATAGGGATGGATAAAACTTGTTAATGATATAAAGGTTCTCAAACAAATTCAGCACTCTACTTAGATATGAACTGTAATTGCAATGTTTAAATAAGAATCTGTCTCAAAATGCCTGTAGAGGAAGCAAGAATTCTAATTCAGTGTTTTATCACAGATAATACAGCAGTATAGAGATTAATGATTTAGGAAGCTTCGTTACAGTGTCAGTTATCCTACTTGTTCAAGCAATCCATACCACGTTCTCCTTTTCACAAACAAATCAAAAGGCATATTTAAGCCAGCTTCCCTGGTTTTGAACCCAGCTATGAGCAATCAAATTCTACATGGCCACTTACTCACTCTCTCCCCTCACTGGGATAGAAGAGAGAATTAAAGGGGTGAAGGGAAGAGACTCATGGGTTGAGATAAGAACAATTTAATAACTAAACTACAATAATATTGAAAATTATGATCATAATAATAGCAATATATACAAATATACAAATGCATGATACACAGTGGTCCTGCTCACCACCCGATGACCAAGGCTCAGCCTACTCCTGGCTAATGATCCTGGAGCAGGGAGAGTCCCAAAACCACAATCCCAGAAAAGGTGAGTCCAAGCACCTGAGAGACTGAAAGCTGACCTAGAAACCAAGAGGACCCTGAGAGAGGGGTGACCCAGAGAGAGCGAGCAGTTCTGGACAGAGCCTCATGTATATACTGGTCACAAAGTACAACATATGGAATACACCATTGGCCAATTTGGGTCTCAATTCAAAATCTAAGGTCGACTCCCAAGTCAGTAATTGGGGCTGTGCTCCCTCCCAGCTTCTCCTGCCCCTGCAGACACTGGCACAGCAGAGAAGCTGAAAAGTCCTTGACTGTCCTGGCAGCAACTATAAACATCAGTGTGTTATCAGCCTTCTCAGCACAAATCCAGAACACAGCCTGACACTAGCTACTCTGAAGAAAGTTAACTCTGTCCCAACTGAAACCAGGACACCCTGTTAGAAAACTGTTTCTAAATCTCACTTTTTTGACAGCTAAAATCCTCTAATCAGTTTCCATTCTGAACTGATTCATGTGTGATTTACACACTTTTGAACTACATGGAGACAAAATAAGCAGGTGCTTTGAATGGTAGATTCTCAGGGGCAATTAAACGACAGACAGCTCTGCCTAGATCAAAACCTGAGAGAGTCTTTTTGCAGTTGTCTTTTTGCTGCTGAAGGAAAAGTGTACAGAACAAATTGCCTAGTTAGTACACATATTTCTGACATTCTGACATTAGCACAGCATTTTTATATCCATCTCGTACCCTTGGCG
>NW_010131320.1:36103-36307 GCF_000699245.1 Pterocles gutturalis
GACAGCAAGCTATCCCTGTTTCTGAGAGAATGTTAAGCATAATATTCACTTGTCCATTTTGTAGTAATAGTTGAATCTTGCTGCAGAAAATACTATCAGCATAGGAGACAATGCATTCAAACAGTGATTACTGAAATTATTTATTTTACCATATGGTTCCATATTAAGGGGGGGGGGGGGGAGGAAGAAACTTTTTTTTTTTTT
>NW_010131320.1:36338-38797 GCF_000699245.1 Pterocles gutturalis
TATTATCTTTCTGTCATTCAGTTGTATGGGTAGTTCACTAATCATGTATCACAAATTAATATTGGCTGTGTGACATCCAGTTTTGTGAAGTTAATTGATACAATATTATATTTGCCTTTATAGTGCTGTTATGCTTCTTTCCTTTATCTCAAAGAATGCTCTTTTGAAATTGAGTTTTTGCAAATCCAAAGTGCCTTACTCCTCCTGAAATAATTTTGCAAATTAGTAAATCATTCAGTGGTAATTGCTGCCTTTATAATGGGTTTTCCTCAAAATAGACAGTTGAAACTTATTTCAAAATATTAAGTGTGAACCTCAGAACATATTAACATTCAAATTATTCTGGAAGTTTTGCATCTTAAACTTAATGAGGATAGAACTTGTTCATTACTATGGTAAAAAATTAAGCAACTGATAACTTGATCAGTGAAAATTATCTTCTTTAGGGAAAAGGGTGTCTAAAAGTTCAGTGTCCTGGGTTCAGCTGGGATAGAGTTAATTTTCACAGAACCTGGGAGGCGGGCACAGCCAAAGGGATATTCAATACCATGTTGATGTCATGCCCGGGATATAAGGGTAAGATAGCTGGGAGAGGGGTGGGTGTTTGTGTGCAGTATTTTGTTGCAGTGAGCATCTTTCCATGGTGTGTCATTCTATAATCCTGTTTATTATTATCTTCTCTTTTTCTCATGTTGTATTATCAGAAATCTGTCGTTACCTCAACTCATGAGGTTCCACCTTTCTTTTATTCTTTCCCCCAATTTATTGGGAGGGGGAAAGACATGGGGGAAGGGAGCGACCACGTGACGCAAGGTGGCTTGCTGCTCAGTCCTTACCCACGACATTCAGTCAATTGAATGTGTATTTTCTTAGAGTGAAGGTTAGTAACTCGAGGAAGGTATGATGGGTTTTACAAGCTCCTATTTACTTTGGCTTCGGAAATGACCAGGAACTGCTGTCAATAAGAAACATAGTTACCCTGTTCTAGATACAGTTTCATATAACCAGTGTCAGCTTAACATTAGAGCGCTTTTGAACCACCAATTCTTAAGGTAAAACCCCAGTCAATAGGCAATGCGTTATTTAGAAGAGGAAGGCTCTGGAGTGCAAATTTCATGATGATCTGAAAGTTAGATCACAGATTATTAAAAGCAGTATGGATTAAAAGCAGGATTTTTTTGTTGTTGTTGATGGGTTTTTTGTTTGGTGGTTGTTGTTGTTATTGTTGCAACACTGCCATTCCAGCTGGATACTGGTTTGTCACCTCCAAACCTTCCTTAACATGGTGGAAGGAAACAAAGTGGAGACCACCCCACTCCCAGGTATGAATTCAGGCTTCAGAGACTTCATATGTTCAGGCAGCAAAATCAAATCAACCTTCCTGGAGTCAAGGAAAAAGAACAGAAAGTAAAGTTAAATATTCCCCTTAAGGGAACAGAAGAACGATGTCCTCTGAGGACTGGTGAAAAAAGAATGAGAAGGATAAATGCTTTAACTCTGATTGGAGTTTAGTTTTAATAGGTTTGAAACACTTAGAAGTGAAATACAACAAAGGTTTTCTCCCTGGGCATACAGGCCAATGTTAAAAATGCCAGTTCTCAAAGGTCACCTGAAGGTAAGCTGTTGACACTATACTAGCTGTTTTTTTTATTGAGGGGGGTGGTGAGAGAGAGTAAACCAAATCAAAATTTTCAGTGACACACAGGGTAAACTACATAGGAAACAAAATGCTCTAAATGGAAATAATTTTCACAGACACAGTACAAACACTGGGGAAAAAAAATCTATGTAAATTAAACCTCTTGATAACAAGGCACATTATTCCACCATTGAACCTAAAGAAAATATTCTGGAATTATTATCCTTGAAAGAAGGAATGGACAGTGAAAATGAGTTCTGATTCATTGAAATAGAAGAGAGGTCTACTCATGTCCCATAGTCAGTGTTTCATAGTAGAAATATCTCAAATATACATTAGGAACTTCTAAAGCACCTGTAAATTCATTGTCATACGAATAGTTTGACCCAGACACACAGGGAAGACAGAGAAGTCTTTCTTCTGTCAATCCCATAGTGATTCCACTAGACTGTAATTGCTCAACAATAAATGAAGTGTAAATGTGACCCTGGATTTTTAGCGGCGACATTCACTATAAAAATAAAAATTAAAAATAAAATGAAATAATATGGAATAAAATAAACTAAAATAGCAAGTTGGTGTAGTTTATGTGTAATTCAGCTGCAAATTAATAATTTGTTGGACAAAATTAATATATCACAGGAACAGAAGATTAAAATATTGTGAAATATTTAAAGTGCTTATAAAATCAAATACCCTGATCAGAATAATAGAAGTTTACAATTGAATGCAAGTTCCATTAAAACGAGCAAGGGCAAAAACCTAAACCACACAAAAACTTCCAGTGGACCTGGAATTAACTTTTATTACAGTTTAAAAA
>NW_010131320.1:38828-39180 GCF_000699245.1 Pterocles gutturalis
TAAAAAGCTCTTGAGGAATATTTATGAAGTGAGGTTAGTGATCCCTGCTAAGGTTAGTTTGAATTTCCAGAAAAGCTCATGTTAGGTATGTTGTATTTTGAAACATAAGAACTCTTTACTGAATGAATTTGTTTCTCTGCTTTTCATTTATTTTGGCTAAGATCAGTTCAGTGCATACTACTTCTAAAGCTTCATTAGCACTTCAAAGAAGAACAGGTGAAAGATTCACCTGTTGCAAATACCTGAGTTAATAAAGCTGTCTGCCTTATAGATGAATTGTTAGTTTTGAAAAGGCTTTAAATATCACGTGCACCTTGACAGGAACTGACTGGTATTTTATTCTGTGCTTCAG
>NW_010131320.1:39218-57299 GCF_000699245.1 Pterocles gutturalis
ACTGTGAGTATTATGATAAATATTTACCTTTTAAAGGCCTGGTTTTTTTCAAAAATTTTCTGATTGTACCTGCTTACTTATATCACTGTTTAGTCTCATTTTTTCCTGTTTGATGTGTTATTGATCCCTACATTTACTAGTGTCATGTTACTCTTGATCCATAACAGTAAACGTTACTGACAGCAGTGAATAGCAGTCAGAGGGCAAAACTGCTTCACACTTCCAAGTAAATATAATTGATACTAGTATTTGGAAAACATTGAGGGCACACATATTTCCGGAAATTAATTAAAAATTACCAGATATTTTCAAGACATAAGTAATGTAATATCTTAAAAAGAAACAGAGAACTGAGTTCTCTATGGATACTTGTACAAATATTTCTGAAAATCTCTTTAGTCCATGGCTTTTAATTAGGGCTGAAGACAGCAGAGTGTGTGGGAGTCTTTTGCACTAATATTCTGTTAAGTAAACAGTTTCCTCCTAGTAAGAATGAAAATATTTTTAAATGTGAATCCCAGATAAGATGATTTAACCACGGTAAAGTGAAATGTTTTTATTTCATTACCACTGCATGATGGAATGTCTTTCTTCACTATGAGAGTGTTTTCTTTCATCAGGGCTATAAACACAGAACTGTAACAAAAACACAGAGAAAAGGCTGTGCAGCAGCACTAGTGGAGCTAATGTGACTAACTTTACTGGTTTTATCATAGTATTATACTCAGAGTAAATGCTTACACTGGTTGATACAATGGTCTGTGCACATTTTGTCATTGTATACAAGACTGCAAATGGACAGGACAATGCAGAGAGCTGACCAGACAGTTCTGGGCATGAGAGCACTTCTGCTGATATTTAAGGTGACAAATCTGTATCTGTGGCATTGACTGTGCTCCACTTCCTACCCCCTACACCTCGGATGCAGTTGTGAGGCAGATTTTCCTGCTCAAAGACAGCTCAATATGCTCCTCAGAAGTAGGAAGCTTCACGGAGCTTCAGTGGGTTTAAACTTCTGCATGACTTTGGGGTTTTTTTTGGCTTTTCCAGTGAGAGCAGATTTCTTGAGTAACTTTCTGGTTGTGTTTACATTTTTAGCTAACATTATAATTTCAAAGGGAATCTGAATATGATGAAGTAAGGTGTATCACAACTCAAATGTGAACTCAGAGATTACTAGTAGCCTTGAGGATTTGTAATGGGAGATAGACAGAACTTCTATACTTGGCTAATTCAGTTTTAATTTTTAATCCTTAGTTTGTCATTCACCTCATCTATGTTTTTCCCTTGTTTTCTTTACTTCAGTAGGGAAATATATCAACAATGAAGTAAGAATTATGTCTAATTTTATTGATGCTTATGTTTTGATTTTGTAAATGCATTTCTTTCCTTGGCTTCTTTTTTTCCTGAAATCCCCATGTTACTGTTGCATACTAGCTGTGCTGTATAAAAGGGTACTTCATCATGTTTCCTTGACAGCAGTTCACCATTGCTGAAGAATCCAAGTTACTTATTCAACATATATCTGAGCTATACAAGCTTCAGGTACATACAAAAACCAGAGTGTGTTACCAAGAAAGAAGCCTTCCCTGCAGCATTAAAAACTTTCTCTGTTTTTTTGTTTGGGTTGGTTTTTTTTTTGTTTGTTTGGTGTTTTTTTTTTTTTTTTTTTTTTGCTAGAACACAAAACATAAGGAAGAGATAACGGTAACAAATTCCTCAGCTTCAGAAAACATCACTTAGGTTTCGACTTGCAAACATGAACTATAGTTTTCTTACGCTGTCTTATGAATGTATGCATCCCAGTAGTTCACCACTAGGTATGCAAAGGAAAACATGGCATAGAACAGGGCCCTATGTTGTTCTTCTGCTTTTAATAGGTGTTAAAGAAACTAAAATTATGTTATTTTCATTTAAGTGGAGCTAACTCACGTGTCAGTTTTGAATGAAACCACAGCAAAATAGAAGAAACAGTGTGAGAGGTTCTGTCTCAAATAGTGATTTTCTGCAGTGTTACATATTGCAGGTGCCACTGCCATAGCTCATAAATTCTGCACCTGTCATCCCTACTGAAGAAGAATCAAGCAGAGAAAGAAAAGAAAGCTGAATAAAATGGACAGAAATTAAAGTTAGAAGTATTTATGAACAACCAAGTCCTAGACAAAATAATTTTTGTATGCAAGACTATTTATTTTCATTGACCCTTGTTAGATATAATTGTTTTTACAAATATGTAGATGTGTAACAGCTGCATCTCCTGACATGTCAAGGGTTCAAAGTGTTTATGGAGTCACTGCATCTCATTTCCAGGAGGGTCCTTCAGTTCATGCATACCTTCACGAACTGCTTGGGAATCCATTTTCTCCAAAGTATTAGTAATCACTCTGCAGAGGAATATAGATTGTTATTCTCACCTTGTGGTGGTCTTTGCAAGTTAAATCTACTCCAAAAGAATATTTCCATATTTCTGCCTGTTTTCTGTCTCCTGTAAAACCATCTCTTTAGTGACCCTGAGCTTACAAATACATTGGTGCCTGGTATGTGAGAACTATCTTGCTAGCTTTCCCCGTGCAGCGCTCCCTTCCCCCCCCCTGCCCCCACTAGCTCATTTATTTAGCACTCAGTGCACTGAACCCTCACACAAGTACATAGGAGTCCAATGGAAAATAAATTAATTAGGGTTAGCGTTCTTACCAACTGTAGGAAGCAGCTGATCAATATCTGTGGTTCTTGTTATGTCCCATAGTGTTATCAGTACAAACTCATATGGACCATAATTTAGAACAACTTTTCCCCTAGTCTTCATAGTCTTGCAGTAAATTAAATAAAAGGAAAAAAATAATAAACATACCAGTGTTTAAAAAAATAATACCAGTTTCTTTATTAGTCAGCTGGTTGCTTACAGAAATGACAGATACTCATGTGAACAAAAATCAGCTTGTAAAGAATATTTTCATACCAAGAATCAGTATGCAAAAGTGCAATCAGAATACTGCTTGTGTGCCTCTGTATATATTAATACTTTCCATAGGGGTGAGAAAACAATCTTACAGAATACCTTTGGATCTGATTTTTTTCAAATAAAACACAAATGGTCTCAATTGCTTCTCTCAGTATAGCTCTAACTGAAAGGCCAATTAACTAGTATTTTAGAGATGCTTTCAAGATGTTTTGCTTTTTGCTAACTGTAAAATGGTCTTTCTGCAAAGCAGCCTGATTGCACTTCCAACTGAGGCTGATATAGACATTTTATTCAAAATATTTTTGACAGATATCGTAAAGCAGAAATCTTTCATATTCACACATTTTTCTTGTTGATTTATCACTATATCTAATCACTGACTATTTTGAAGATTAGTCACATACAGGTGACCAAGTGGGTTGCCTGTGAGAGTTTCACAGAGAAGCTTGTGTACAGTAACAAAAAAGCATCTGTTTCAAAGCTAAAAAGCCATAACATGAATAACGGTCCTGATACCCCTCATGACTTCCAGAAAACAACATACTCCTTACTGGCTGCAGCCTCTGGCTCGCTGTGGTTTCGTGTGTTTGGTACAACTCATCCTTTTTTTTCTTCCCACCTAGAGGGCAGATTCTTTATCAGATTGTTGTGCTTTGAAATACAGGGGTTTATTTTGTACAAATGGTCCTCTCAGAAGAGCTAGGAGCTGAAGAAACATCAGTCTAGTTGTTCCTGCATTTTAACTAACTTGTGGAGCTTTGCTTGCTTGTTCATTTCACAGATTCATGGAATAACTTAGCTTGGAAGTGATCTCAAAAAGTAACTGATCCTCATTTAACCTTCTCCAATTTAGCCTGAGGCCACCTAGCTGTCTCAGCATCTCCTCATAGGTCATATACTCCAGGTCCCTGATCATCCTGGTGGTTGTCCACTGGGCTTATTCCTCTCTATTAATGCCTGTCTTGTACTGTAGGATCCAAAAGTGGACACATTACGCTGGATGTGGTCACACAAGTGCTGAATAGAGAGGATTAATAACTTTCCTCAACCTGCTGGCTGAACTCTTGTTACTATGACCCACTATGCAGTTAGCTTTCATCCCTACAAGGGCACATTGCTGACTCACATTCAACTTTTTGTTAACCGGGACACTCAGGTCCATTATGCAAAGCTGCTTTCCTGCCAGTCTGCCTTTAGCTTCTACAACTGTACGAAGTTCTTTGCATTTGCTGAACTTCAAGGTTTTTTTTCAACCCATGTCTCAGTCTGCTGAGCTCTCTTTGATTGGCAGCCCTCCACAGCATATTGACCATTCCCTCCCAATTAGGTGTCACCTGTGAACTTGCTGAAATTGCACTCTGTTTTGACACCCAGTTTAATAATGAATATATGAAACAGCGTTGACCTTTGAGGAATGTCATTCATAACTGACTGCCAAGCACACCTTGAACTTTTGATCACTCCTCTTTGACCTTGCATTCATTTTAATATCGAAAAGGGAAACTTTCTGCAATCTTGGAGAAATACTGAAAACCTCCCTTGACTTTGCTTTAACATTCATTTCTTCCAAAGAAACCATTTGCAACAAAAGATATGTCAGATTTTCTCCATTTATATACAATACAAATACTGGACAGGGAATTTTCACAAAGAGTAAGCAAGGCCTACTGACTAATTAATCAAGGTTTGCATGGAGCCTCTATCCTTAGCTGGATTCTTGTACAATAAAATGAAGCATTCTAGATACTTGTTATTTTTTGTTAATAATATTAATTCCTGAACAAAATCAATGTAACTGCAGTGTTCCTTCCTTCCTTTGGAAAACTTTCTCAGAAGCAAATAAATTTTAAAGAAGTTCTGACATTACATTAATTGTTTGTGAAGTAATGACTCATTTATTTCACTACTGCGCTCTTTCATTTAAGTGTTTATTTTCAGCCAAATCAGTTCATATAATTCAAGAAATTATGCCTCCCTAGAAGCCTGGATTAAATGTGGTCAAACTGCTTGAATGGACAGACAGGAAAGCGTAAGAACAAAAGATTTTCCTACAAAAGTAGGAACACACTGGAAGAGTCTCTGTCTATCTCAGTATATGATCTCTGACAACAGAAGACTTAGGACGGAAAGACAAGAACTGTACTATGGGTAGACACGGGATAATTTATCCAATCTACATTTTCTCTTGATTTATGGTAGTCAGGAATGAGTTTACTGTTCAAAGCATGAGATTCAGTATCTCATCTTGTTACATTCTTGAACTCAAAAACTTATGTGGTCAGAGTTCTGCAGTTCAGCCACATAGTATGTGAAATATTTCTTTCTCTGTGGGTATTTGAACTTTCTCATTTTAGCTGAATGCTTCTTTATATGTCTGAATGTATGAAGTTTATACTGCTGTAGAACATGTCTCTGGACCACTCATTTATATATTTTAATCAAAACTTCTTACTTCTTTCTAGGTGAGTATTCTAATATTTTTGCTCTTTCTTCATAGAAAATATTTAAGTCACTTAAATTTTTCTGAACTGTTCACACAATATATCTGAGATATGAGGGCCAGACTGCACCAATATTCCACGTAAAATTTTAACTGTTAATTTATTTAAGATCACTATAAAATTTTTGGCATTATTCTTTATCACATTCCCTATGTAATCTAATATCCTGTTGAAAGAGCCTTTTCCTCTTATATTAAGCCTGGCTTCTCTGTGGTTTGTAGCAAACCCCTTTTATTTTCCTAACTCTGTCACCTTATAATGGAGAAAATGGAAGTTCCTAGTGACTAAATTATGCAACTGATGACAGATTCCTGAATCTTGTTCTGGATAAGAAACTGTGTCATGCAAAAGCAGTGTCAGTATTGATAGCAAATCAAAATGGAATACCAAAAGTCAAGAAAACCGTAGAGTGGAAATATGGTGGTGAACATTCTACAAAGATACACCATCTATTACATACCATAAATTAGGAATGTACTTTCTCCCTCACTTAGTTTGTGTCCAGCAGCAGAGGATCCTTTTTACTCTAAGTCAGGAAAAATTTCTAAGGTTACCTCCTTTTTAAGGTCAACATGGGGAAAAGAAAGACAAATTGAAGTATGCCTGCTTCAGATAAATATCACAGGGGTTAGGAAAGGACTAGGAGTAATTTAAGCAGATTTCTTGGAATGATACTTTCAAGCAGATAGTCTCTCACATTTCCAGCATAATTTCCTTAGGGAACCTGTTTCCAGTTTTAGAGCAGTTTAACTGTTTTCTTTACTAATCACAATAAGACATGCAGAACACTCTTTATCCTTTGCTTGTTCTCCTTGCTGAAGATCTGTGCTGTCTTCACTGTCACTGTGCCCTTTCACTTGGATTATTAGAAAGGTAAGAATTACTGCTAATCAAATGGTTGTATTTTGTTCAGGCAAGAATTAAATTTAAGTAAAATATTAGGCTATCATTGCATAATTTATCATTATTTTTTCCCCTCTTGAACCAAAGATGGATCTAAATTACATATTTGACTTTAAACTCTTCAGCTTTTAAAATTACATCAATTCATATTTGAAGAAGCATCTTAGTAGTGTTGCAAAAGGCTCTTTTTACACCTGAAGCCCAGGTGTTAACTATGTAGCCAGATAGTAACTTAAAGGTGAAAAAAAAAGAGAGTTTTCAAAAAGAGTATTAGTGAAATGTCTGCTTGCTTCTAGGTTGGAAAGAGAAAAAATGAGAGCAATGCAACTTTAGTCAATTTAATTATAATGGCAAAAAACACCCAACAAGTATACAAGATGTGGGCTAAGTCAAAACAGCAGATCTACTATAAAAATTAAAGAGTAAAAGCAAACATAACAAACACAATGAAAGGGACTTCTGTGACTGTGCATCACTGAATGCGGACAGAACTGCTTCAGATGTGTGAAATAGGCCTAATGGATTAAGACATTCCTGAAAATTATTAGGTAAATTCAGGATAAAAGATTAATCCCGTTATCTCATAAAGATACATAGCATAATCAGACCTCACACAGTATAGTACAAAATAAACAATTGTGACAGGGAAAGCAAACTACTTATCTATTCATAACCAGTCAGAACAAGCTAACAGCAGAATTAAGACACAATATGATTCATGAAGTACTAAGGTCCTGGGACAGAAAAAAAAAAGGCTGTAACAGAATTCATAAAAATGTATTTTCATTATTTATTTAGTATATATTTATCATATTGTTGATTATTCTGATGATTCTGTAGCTTTATTCATTGTGAATAGAATTGCTTGAAGGATAAAAAAAGAACCAACACAAGCTTTTATACAACACAATGTGATCTGTAACTTTCTCAAAGATTTATTTTTCAATGAAGTGCTCAAAAATTGTGTTTTCTCCTTCTCAGTCAGACAGTTAACAAGTACTAGGAAGAAAGTCTTTATATCTTGATACTGGGTTTAGCCACTCTGACAAGTTAGATCATGAACTGAATAGGCCCTTGGTCTAACATGCTCTGACTGTTCTTGTGATCTGGGACAAAATATTGGAAGCTCCAGACATGCTTGGACACAAAAATCTTTGTACAGTTTCTTGGTAAGTGATTTTTCAGACTTCAACTGTAGCAAATTATGTTCCCTATTCCTTTATAATATTTTCTGCCACTTTAATTGAAATGATTTTGTCTAACTTTTTTTATCTAGCTTTTCCTCTAGTACAATATAGCTAAATTATTAACGACTTTGTCTTTCTCATTCATCCTCTAAAATTGAGGCAGAGAACAGTAATGTCTGAGAGAATCAAGTACAGTCAGCTTAGTTTTGAAAGCTGGCAGAACTCTTCTTCAACTCTGTTTCAAGAATTAAGACAAAGCTCTGATTCGCATTGAATGACTGAGTATCCAAGAACCACCAGAAAGGGAAAACTAGAAAATATTGATAAAGTGTACAGCCAGAGCTCAACTGAAAATGATCATTCTCATATTTAGACATTTTTTGAAATACATATGTTTTATTAAATTGCTGCTGCACTTATTTTCTCAGATGCTTAGTGTTGCACCACCGAGTCAGATGCCTAACACACTTCGCCTGCAGTAGTTAACGTTGGTTGCTTTTTACAGGACTTCTATTTTTCTCAAGGACACTTGTGTCCTACTAAAATGCAAAGCACTATGGTTACTTTGTTCCCTAAGAACACTAACGATTTTGAGTTGCAGCAGTTTGTCCCTCAGTAAACAGCTGTAAATGAGCCACATGGCTAACTGTGACAGCTGCCTAAAAGGCAAATCCACTGTGAGGTATGTGATAGCTTTAGTATCTATCTAAATTCATGTTTAATTTAAGAGATCTACAAATTTATTTAAGTTAGTCAATAGAGAAGTACTGGTGGAGGTAGTTTCATGTTTCGTGAACGACAACTATGGAATTGGAAGGCTTTTGTTTGCCTGTATGCAAGGATTGGCATAAATAGTTTCACCTGACCAAGTTTTCTACACAGCAATAGAAAGAGGCAGGCAGTATCTCAGCAGCCTATGAAATGTTTTTTCTGAAATTCTTCCCCAAACCCTTAAACTTGAAGATATTTTGATTACATTGATAGCTTTGGCTGGGTTCAAACCAACAGCAACCAACAATCTAGAAATGAAAGGCATCTGCCTTCCATCTTAATCAACAACTTCCAGGGGAGTATTCTTTTTTTTTTTTCCCCACACATTCATTCGATCAACAACATTCTAGTCAGAATTGCAACTCTGAAAATGCCAGTGGCCACAGTCAGCAGTTTCTTCTGAGTTCTCTTCTGAAAACTGGACTAGCTCAAGATTCCTGCAGGCAAATGGTAGAGTACCTTTGCCTTTGCTACTGTGAAAATCTAAGAAATGGCCATGGATTTATTTAATTTGGATGTCACTTTAAGAAATATTAGAACTGATTCCCTGAAAACAGAGGCAGAATTTCTATCCAAGTCAGTTAGTTGATGGACACTTTGAAGGAAGAGAAATGTTCAAGGATCTTGCACCCTGGGCTTCTCAATCTCTGTCCATGGCGGCAAAATAAGGGAAATCCTTACAGGAATCTCATTCATTCAAAGCTAAACCTGTTAATAGCTACCTCTGAGTGGCAAAAGCCTTGTTATTTGAAGTAGAACATGTTTTACTTTCAAGATGGAATCCTTTGTAACACTAAAAGAAAGGTGTATCAGTGTATTAAAGGCATAAGATACTCTCTAAAAAGTCACCTTCTCAATCATTATCCCAGGTAATGGAGCATATAGCTTCAAACGTAAAAGAAAAAAATTAAAAAGAGAGAGAGAAAGGAGAGGGGTTTCTTCTTTCACTCTCTAGGAAGGAGTGAGCCCAGAGATAAACTTCCATGCACCACAGAAGAGTGATCCATGTAGAAAGGAAACTAAGCCCATGCTGTGGAAGTGATCCATTACAGCCCTACCAAGTAGTTTGTGTGACAGGAAATATTCATTCTTTTCCTGTGGTAAAGCATAGCTAAGTTATTCTGTGCAAAACTTAATACCCCATTCAGATACAAAACGTTGTTTTATTGTCCTAGACAAACGACATGAAGCAGTAAAATTTGTCTCTTGCAGGTAGTCCTTCCTTATGCATTACTTAACATTGATCAAGTCACTGTGAGCATCATACTCCCTTTGTCATCACAGTTGTTCCTGTGTGTGTGCTACTTTCTTTAGAGGGGAAGATGCTATAAATTAATGCTCAGTGTAAAATAAACAAACAAAAAAAACCAAAAACAAAACAGTTGAAATTCACTTAGCTCGTACCGTGAAACTGATAAGCTATGTAAAACTTCAGTGAATATAAAACATTTTTGGTTTACATAAGAAAACAACAAAGTGTGGGTAGACACTCATTAGCCTTTTTGTGCTGACTGAAGCCATGCTATCTTATTATGTATTTATAGTGAATACAGGTAAACAGTGAAACATTGGCTGGGAAAGAATACAAAAAGACAAAGTAAGCAAATTGTTAAGAAAAATTATAAAAATAATGCCAACTAAACTCAAATCCAGGAGTAATAAATCTCCATTATGAATAACGTATTTTTCCCAGAAGAGACCTCAGGATACTGATGATTGGTCACAAACTCCTCTTCTATTTTTGAAGCAGATTGAAGCTGTTTAACTCGGGATCTGGAAGAACAGTGGAAAGAGCAGTATAACTCCAGAGAAAAGACTATTTTTGATTATGCTGCTAAATTTTAATTTAGACTAACAATAAACCCTTAGTTCCATGTTAGGGAAGTGCTCTCTTTGCTCATGGCGAGATTCTGAGTGTAAACCTATTTCAGGGTAAAGTGCTTCAAACTGGTAATTAGCATAAACATCTCAGAATGTTTAATCTCCCCCCTAAAAATGAAATATGATGACCTTTAAAATACCTCCAATACTCAAATTTAACTTCCTCCTTGATATTTATGGGCAGTAATGATTTATGATCAAATAGATACAAATGGCTCAGGAATAAAATTAAGCTGGAAACTGGGAAAAGATTTCGAGCTGTAACCAAGTCCATAACAGTTTTCTAAATAGGGCAGCTAGGACAAGGAGCTAGAAGTTTTTAAGACTGCTCCCAATGAATTTATCAAACAGATTGTTTGTCAATACAAAAGTGATACTGTAGGTAATATTTTCAGCCTGTAATATGTCCTTAGATGTTTGATTTTGGGTTTTTTTGTTGATTCTGAGGGCATAATGACAGAAGAGCTAAATGTTTGTTTATCATGTTTTTATTTTACATTTCTATTTCTAACCCTATGCTTCAGGACCTCCAAAACTAACTGCCAGGGAAAAGGATTTCCACCCTGTTTCCATGCATGGCTTCTGTGGGAAAAATAAAAAGAGAATTGTCTTTTGAAGCATTACATTTTTCTATGGCTAAAGACCAGAGAAGCTGTGCTAGTGGAATTACACTTCTGGTGTTCTTTGTTAGGTGTTCCTTGCTTATTTAGCTTTAAATAAGATTACCAGAAAGACAATAAGAAATTTTATACAGTTCAAGTTGTCAAGAAAAATAATGGTTTTGTGATTTGCCTTTATATCATAGACTGTATTCTACTTCCAAGGATCTTCTAGGAATTTATAGACATGAAGAACAAAGAAGATATTTTTAGTGTCTTCTAGATTTTGCTATAAAACTGAATTTTTTCCATAAGAATTAAGGAAGTCCTTGATGGGAGGAAATTCTGTATGAACCCAAATGGGAACTTGTGGCAGCTCTACCCTTCCATGTTTTCTTGGTGCAACATTTACAAATGTAATTACTAAAATAGTACACTGAGTAGGGGAAGTTACTTGTGTAAAGTAACAATCGGTGGCACACGCATGTTAGGCTCAGACCCAAACACTTTAAAACACATTAAGAATATAAACAGCAGCTAAAACTGCCTGGCACTATTCTTTGTGCTTCAGAGTAAGAACTAGCCTCTTTCTGGGTCAGGTGGCAGTGAGCATCATCCCACTGTCTGAATTTTGTTTAAATGGTTGGATGCAATATGGGTGGTGGTTTTGTTTCTTCTTTGTTCTCTGTTTTATCCACTAGAATCAAGTGGCAGAGGCAAGGTGATAGGATAGATAAACCATTCCTCTCCCTCCATGTGCTTAGAAATCCTTTTCAGCAGAATTTTTTCTTGGTAGGGATCAGTTACTGCTTCAGTCAAATGTGTGACAAGCAGTTAGCACAGACTATCTTTCCAATGCCTTTTATTTTTCAAAAAGCGTACAAAGAAGTTGTGTTTTTTTAACTGTAGTGTGGCTCTCAGACAAATAAGTTGTCTGAAGTGTTGAACTGACACCCCAGAAATGAATACTGCTGAATGTGATGAAAAAATTTTTATTTAGGTGTTAATCCAGAGCTGCATTTATCAGTAATATTCTAATGTTTTTACATACCTATACTTATCTTAGAATATTTTCATTCTTTCAAAAAGAGTTGCTTAAATAGCTCATATCCAATCACACAAAGGGGCAGCCAATGATCGTTACAATTAACGTAACTGTTCTAGTAATACGCAGATATTAATGGCAAAGCTCATATAAAAATGCACCTTAAAAACCAGACTGAGATAAATACATTTTACTGCGCAGGGCTCTAAAGGCTTAGTGTGAATCCATCTTTCTCTTTGAGACAAACAGCTACTAAAAGTCCTGGGTGTTGCTTTGATTTATCTGCAAGCTGTCCTGGTAATTTCCCAATGCTTGTACTTCCTGGCTATGTTTATAATGTGCAGAATAATGAAGCCCAATGAAAATGCTACCTTTTCAAAAGGTCAAGTTTCCAATAACCCAGAACCTTCTTTGCTCCCCCATTCCCATACATACAGGTAGTATGGCTATGTAATTGTAGTTTTCATTACACTTTATTTTTTCATGTAAAGGTTCACTTGTGAGCCTTGAAAAGTATTGAATTGAACTCCCTCATCTTCATAGTTTAACACATCAAATTACCATACTCTGGAGTGTATCTTTCCAGTCCTCAGGTCTGTAGTTATCAGTTCTTTCGTTCTATGTAGACTTTTACAAGTCACACACACTTTACATGTGTGGTGGGTGGTTTTGCATAACAGTCAGAAGAACTAAAGCAATAAAAAGTAGGCCAAAAATTATCCTTCATGAAATTAATGTTTAGGTCTTTTTTTTTAATTTTAATTTGATTGTAATGAGTTTATATCCATGTCTCTACTTTGTTTTTTCAACTCAATTTCAGATTATTGTGAAATCTGAAAACTTTATAAACCTCCTACTCTTATATGGTCCTGTTTCTTCTCTGAAAATAAAAAGTTCTTAGGAAACAGTAAAAGATTTCACGACTTGAAAACTGGAAGGTAAGTATTCATGAAAGGTTATTTGTTTTCAAAACAGTATTGTTAGAACATTTTTAACTTTATTCACAAATCTCTGCAAAATACCCAGCTTATGAATTTGTGAACCATGATACTACTTGTATTTTTTTATAGTTTTGAGTTGTACTATCATCATTTCGATTATAGTCTTTATTAGGAACAATCATATAAGGGTAAACATGCATCAGGCTTTAAATCTAAAGATAAGGGTGTTTCCAATGATCAAATAATTTTCATTGCTATGTCAATTTAGTGTCGTGTTCATTGTGAATAAAATCCCATTTTTCTCAAACTCTTAGCTAAATTGTGCAAAATTTATGGCTTAGATCAATCTCTCTAGTCAATTAGTTATCTCCATAATTTAAGTATTAGCACAGTGTCTGCCTAGGAAAATACTGACCCAGATCCATTTCACCTGGCAAAACAAGCAAAAAGAAACAGAATAGTAAAAGAACAATCTGATGCTCAGTTTTCTCAGCTGTGGTACAGTACATAAAAAAAGGAGACCTTTAGGTAGTGATTATTGAATGAAACTTTTACCATTTACAAAAACCTACTATGATTAACAGTCATAGTTAAAACATTGACACGTTATAGCCTACAAAAGTACTTCAATAGCAAGTATAAATCCAAATTGTATGACCAGGACTCTTAAGCAAGACAATGTGCTCAGGAAGATCATCTTCACTCAGGGTTGTTTTTTGTCTTAGGGATAAAAGACATACCACTGGTAATTTGTCATAAATATATCAAACATTCTCCACCACTATTGAGTAATCTTAAAGAATGGGAAATCACTGAAAATGTCATAAGTCATTCATATTTTCATCTAAAACTTAAACCTGACACAAGCCAATTAGTTCAAACAGTCAATGATACACAAAGATCTTTATTTCAGTATTTTTAGCCATTGAAATAGCATTTACAATGTTCTGGATGAATCAGAATGTATTCATCTTTTTTCCAGTTTTAAAGACTGTATTTTCCTGATTAATAGTAGATGATTTTCATCTAGGTGTAATCTTCAGGCAAGGTGTTCATTCTTTTCTCCTGTACCCAGCATAAATTTGAGTCAGTTTGTCTGTTCTCTTTTTTTTTAAGACAAATTATTTTAACATTTCACCCAAACTAATCACAAACTTTCATCATATATTGAAAGTGCTACATCTAAAAAAGTTAGGTACACTTAACCTAAACCACCTAACTCTGCAGTTACCAGGCAGTTATCATTAAAACGTCAGCCAAAACACTTAACAGCTGGAACTTATTACACACCAATATTAGCCATCTAGAAGTTAGGTATTTTGCTTAAAGCAGCTTACTAAACTCCCTAATAATAGAAGCATAGGCAGATAACAAGTCATGACTTAGGTGTTTGTCTCCCTAGTGATTATAAAGGAAAGAAAATAAGCAAAATAACTTAGATCAGCTGTTTAATTTTTGATAGGTAATGTTAGGTAAGATGTATCCTTTTTCCGTTAGCTATTATTTTTCCAGTAATTTCTTTCTAGGAAATGTATCACGTTGGATCTGACTTTGTATTTTCTGTGTACACAGGGAATTGGCACATCAATTTAAAAAAGGTAATTAGCCTTTCCATATAGTCTTCTGCCTGCCTACAGCAAAGTGTAAATTACTTCACAAAACAAACTAGAATGAGATAAAAGATGCTGGGACAACTATTTCCAATGGAGTTACACCTGTTTCAAATATCAACCCACAATTTTTTTTTTTTTTTAATTCATTTGGATATATATTAACCATTTCAGAATAAGCTAAGCAGCATAGTAAAAACTTCTTGGAGCTAAACAGGTTAGTGCCTAAAATAAGATTTACATAACTCTCTGTGTGGTACTAATTAGTGCTGCCTAAGGAATCACCCACGTACACTTATTGTAGTTTTGCCTGATGCTACACTGCCTGGCAAGCGTTACAATTCTTTCAGAACTACTTGAATTATGTCTAACCTGTATTTTGCAGTACAGAAATGCCCACAGGCACATGCAGAACTAAAAAAAAAAAAAATAAAAAAAAAAGGCAAGGAAGCTTGACTGAAGCTATGAGAGGGGTGAGTTCAGAAGCCTACGAAATAACCCAACAAATTGATTCCTCAGTTTCTGTTCTGAAAGCCTGTGCAGTCTTGCTGTGCTGTTCTGCCACTTAGGGATCTTTCTGTATGGAAAACGCTTTTTACATTTAAGTCGCTATTATCCCTTCCAAAGTCTTTCCCAGGTAAAGATACTGCAACACTTCAGATGTCCTCAGGGACCTTCAACTCTAATTATTTACACGAGTGAGATTTTAAGACACTAAGATATTTTACATGTCTCAAGGAAGTATATTGTAAAGGTTTTAAATGCAGTTCTGAGAAACTTCAAAAGAATTCCCACCAAGAGAGACTTGGCAATGCTAGCTCCATCAAACAAAAGTAGAGAAAGCTTAAAATTTAACTTGAACTCTGGGTGCTCGTGAACTTGTCTACGCTTGGATTTTTTATTTTATTTGTATCTTGTGACTTAGTATTTTATTTATCTTTCTCTAGGATCCAGGTAATGAAAAGCATTTGGACCTGAAATCTTATAAACATATCCAATAAAATGCTATTAATTTCTGTGTATATTAAATATCTAATAGTTCAAGAGAATTATGTGTTTTCAAATAGTTAAATATGAATAGATAAAAATATACTTTTGGAGGTTAAGGGAAACTGTTAGACAATGGAATTATTTTCCCATATTAAACTATTGGTCCGCCTGCTCTTCTGTACAAAATATTGCATTTGGCTACTGTTTAGTTACAAAAATATACTTCCAAAACTTGCCTGAGAAAATAATGTTGTTTATTAAGCTTCCCTGTGGTGGGATAACCATGGGATAAACCATATGGAATTTTACTAAACTATATTTTGTTTTAAGAGATTAAAACATGAACTCTAAAGGAAATCTGAACAACAAGTTGAATCCACTGTAGAATCATTAAAGTCACTGAGGTTACAGGAATGATGACCACATGTATGAATTCAACTCAACTGAGTGTATTTGTTCTAACTCAGAGTTGGTTGCAAAGCAAGATGGAGTGCCTCACTGGGAAAAAAAAAAAAAAAAAAAAAAAAAAAAAAAATTGACTGACCTAAATATGTAGGTAACAATGTATTCAGACTTGTAAAATATCCAGGAAAAATAAATAAAAAAGCTGACTATATATTTTTTCAACTAAAATTTTTCAGGGTCCAAAACCAAAACATTTTTTCTAAGTAGCTGTATTCCAGTCCCATCTTTCTTAATCTTTAATGCAGTTTACTATTCTGGAAAAAAAGGTTTTCAAAGCCATGTGAATCTACTTTGGTGCTAACTGTCTTAAACAAATTGCTGATTCTAGCTCACTGCAGACAAAATATGTACCTCAGAGTCACTGAGATAACAATCTAGAGATATCAAAGGTAAAGAACAGATGTTTGAGAACAGGAAATCTCCACTTATGTTGAACCAGTACAAGGTTAGGTCCATTGTTGGGAATTTCCTAGATAAATGTGAGAGAAAAATTTAATTATTAAATCACAGTACTGGGAGATCTAACATAACTTTCTCTAAGATGCTGCGTAAGATATACACCGGTACTTCAGTTTACTAATCTTAAAATAATATGCATCATTAATTCTTTTTCTCAGGGCAGTATTGTGAAGGTGATTTAATGATCTCGTTATGCTTTGCATCACAATTATTATTTTACCAAATACCTGTATTAATGTAACAGGAAAAAAACTATTAATTTATATTTGTGTTCAGGACTTTCTCTTTGTCTCTGCCAAACACTGTTCCAGAAAGATTCTCTATAGCTGATCAGAGCAAGATTCCCCAGTTTTTGTGTTCCTCTTCCCCCTCCACTGCCCACTGTGGAAATTACTGTTTGTTTTTTTTTTTTTTAAATGTAATTTTCCTCTTCTGTTTTGTTAGAAGTTAGATACTTTGCATTCTGTTCCTTTACACTGGACAGAATGTTTCCACCATAAACCGGAAGGGGGGGGACATGACAGACATCCATTCATCACTACACTTAAATCTTTGTTTTGCTAAAGTGACAAGAGAAAGAAAAGAAGATTCTGTTAGTAGAGGGTAATACCATCATCATGTTTAGTGGGGATGTTCCCAGAGACATCAAAGTTGGGAGTGGGTAACTCAGGCTGAAGAGACTCATTCCTTTCCTGTGACTGCTTAACACTGATAAATCATAGCTACTCAGTGACCAGGAATATTACACAGAGGTTTCTGTCATTCACAGATAAGTTTTCAAGTTTTATTTAGTCCTGAAATCATGATGATCCATATTTTATCTTATCTCATTTTTCTTAGTACTGTACTTCTTAAGTCACCTTTTCCTTAAAAGGGTTTCTATATCTTCAACACACTGACAATGCCTTTGAACTGTATTTTCAGTAATTTTTACTCACTTTCTGATTTCTGCACAAAAAAATTTACTTTTATTCTCTTCATCTGTCTTTTTTTTTTGTTGTTGAAATTATGTATGTTAGATCAGAGGACAGAAGACAGCAGGCAGTTTTAATACTGCCCAGGATAAAACACCACTCTGAGACACGTAATGAAATAGCAGCCACGTGGAGCATGTTGACTTTCTTCTTACAAAGCCATACCAAAATCTCAGCTCAGATCTGCTTGAGGATTAAATCTATACTTGTGTCCCACCTTTATTCATCTTTAATTATGTTTAAGTAACCTCTGGTGCTTATTTTTGTTCCTGAATAAGAAATAGTACCTTCTTTAAGCAGTGATTCTTTTAGAAAAAGTTTACATGGTGCACACAGATACAGTTAAACCACTGATAATAGTTTCCCAAAATGCTGTGCTCTCTTCACACAGGAAAATACACATTCCAACTCATTTACTTAATTAAAAATGAACAGGAAAATAACTTTGTTCCTCTCTTCTGAAAACTGCTTTTAATAAAATGTGATTTTATTTTTATCATCTGTTTCATAACTTGCATTTTATGCCACATTCAAAACAAGTTATTTCAGAGGGGCACCAAACCTTCCTTATAAAAACAACCCCAAGTAATAGGTACAGGTTTTAATCAGTGGGTCCAAGTACATTAATGAGGTCACTGTCTTTTCTGCATTTGACATAGAAATAGCAGCACTGAGAAGAGAATAAATTTGACTAAGGCTAACCCCTGTACTTAGCACTGGTGAGGCTGCACCTTGAATCCTGTGTTCAGTTTTGGGCCCCTCACCACAAGAAGGACATTGAGGTGCTGGAGCC
>NW_010131320.1:57354-61722 GCF_000699245.1 Pterocles gutturalis
CAGCGCTGTCTTGGTTGTTTAGACTAGAGAGGAGGCTGAGAGGAGACCTTATCACTGTCTACAACTACCTGAAAGGAGGTTGTAGTGAGGTAGGTGCTGGCCTCTTCTCTAAAGTAACAAGTGAAAGGACAAGAGGAAATGGCCTCAAGTTGCACCAGGGTAGGTTTAGGCTAGATATTAGAAAAAATTTCTCCACTGAGTGATCAGGCATTGGAACAGGCTGCCCAGGGAAGTTGTGGAGTCACCATCCCTGGAGGTGTTAAAGAAACATGTAGATGTGGTGCTTAGGGACATGGTTTAGTGAGTTAGGTGGTGTGGGTTGACGGTTGGACTTGATGATCCTTGAGGTCTTTTCCAACCTTAATGATTCTATTCTATTCTACTTTATTCAGTGACAGAGTAAGAAAATGTGTGTTCCCTGAATCTCATTCCAAATGTCTAAACCAGTCTGTTTCTATTCTAGTGGATTATAATCAGAATAAACATGTAGGACATTCACAAATACCGTTAGATTCTAACGTCTTACTGGTTAAATATTTCTTTATAAAATAGTGCTTATTTTTTGTAGAAAATTGTCCATAATAAATAATTAACTGGACAACATGAAAAAGTGTGAATAATATTTTGCAGATGATATTTCTTTCAAAGTATACTTTATTTTTAAGTATTGCAATATTTGTGTGAGTAAAATTTTGCTAATTTGACCAGCTTGGTGAAAACTTTCAAGAGGGCAGTGATATTTATAATGTGCAATAATATCTGAGATTTTAAAATATGTTTTATTATAGATCAAAATGAATCCTAAACATTTCCCTCAAGTAAAATGGATATGCATAGGTATTCCTGAGTGTATAAGCAGTTTATGCTCAAAGACCAAAGAAACCCAAATCATACCAGAAACTTTCACTGCAGACCTCTGCAAATCAGATTTGACTCAGATTTGAACTACCACTCTAGGGTCATGTCCTTGTATCAACCTAGGAGTAAAAAATCCTTAACAACAACAACAACAGTTTCATTGAAGTCCTGGCAATCTATATCTGGTAGTACAGATTCATTAAAAAGGAAAAGATAAAAATTCCACATTTCACATTTTTGTTTTTATAAATATTTCATTTGTGAAAGATTTGAGGTATCTAGATACTTTCCAACACCAATGACTTCGAAATAAACTAGGCTGTCTTTTATTTCCAACTCATCAACCTCAGTCCAGTACAATTGCAGAAATATCTCTACTATATTACTCAAGACTGGTGGGTTTTATGTGTCGCTCACAAATACAAGATTTCATCTAAAAACTCAAATGCAGATCAAATACGCTGGATCTATTAACGTTAAAATCTTATGCAGTAAATCATAAGACTCTAAATCTCCTTGTCTAAGATACAGATAATATTGCTTTAAGTATAAATTAGTTCACCCTGCTCTCTGTTCATTTTTTGTGTCATTTCTTTGAGTTCCTTTCAACTTGCTAGTATCTTCCCAATAAAATGTGTCAAGATTTGGGTATAATATTCCAGATGCAAACTCACCAGATATGAATACAGAAGTATTTACTTTGAAGAAAAACATGGGCAAAGTTCCTCATTACAGGACTCCTCCAGGTTATGTTAGCATAACATATTTTCCATCATTAAAAACTGACCTTGATTTTTCAATGCTTAAAGGCAATCTGGTGTCAAACGTGCTTTGCAGAATAGATTTTTTTGTCACAAGTGACAGAAAAGGTACTTTACCTCATTGTTCGAAAGCAAGTCACTTTTGCTTTCATAATGATTGGTTTTGTTCTGGTTTTTTTCATTAATTTTACAACCTGTAGCTAGAGATTGTTTTAATAGATGGTAGCTGCTGGAACCTAAGCTGATGCTTTCCATGTGTCAGTTCTCTCCACAATTCTCTCTTTGTTTTGCAAATCCATTCAGTTTGTCAGTTACATCATTATATGCTCTCCACAGACAGGTTTTCATGTGTCCCCTATAACTTTACTACCAAGAGAAGACAGACACTGTGTTTGTGAAGATTATTGTACAGTAAATAGAACTTCTGTGAGCCTCCAGAAAACAGGTTAGAGCTAGAGGAGATCTTCCAGGTGTTAGTGAAATGATTCTCAGCAGAACGCACCAAGGATATGTGTAAAAAGGCAGCTTATGGGCAATTTAGTCAACCTGCCACTGCTGCTTGTTAGGACAGCCGGAGAGACAAGTGGGACAACAGCAAAACTATCAAGCCAAAGTTAGTATCTTGAAATCTGTTAAGACTTCTGAATAAGAAATCACAATGAGAATGAGCTTTCCAGAAATGGGTGTTTTGCAGGCCTCCATTCTCACTGCCAGCATATGACATCTACTTTTTCAATACAACTGAGGTGTATCAATCCACGATTTTCCTAATACCAAATTCTGAATTAATAAACCGTTATTTACATTATGCAGAGTCCTCAGATGAGATGAGGATGCAGCAGAATCCTTCTGAATTCCTCCTGGGTTCCTATAGAAGTAGGCCTGTTTTACATGAATAGAACAGTTTCCATGTGAACCAGAGGAACTCTTCAAATCTGTATGAATGAAAAAGATAAGCAATAGTTACTCACTTATTCTACCCCACTTAAAAAGCATTAAGTTCTGCTAATAATAGTTCTAATAATTGCCACTGCTTTAGCTACCAGAGCATCAGGAATCTTGGGCAACAAAATTCATTCTGTTCTTAAGCTTTTTTGGAGGTGGCTGAATAGGCTTTCTCCCTATTTTTGTACCCATACAATTTTTATATTGTTAGCAGGCTAGGATGAATAGGAACCAAAGAAAATAAAAAAAAAAAAAAATCCATGAATGACAAATGCATATCTGGATCAAAAACTCACCATCATTAGTCATCAAAAAGATGCTGTTAAAACATCAGTTAACTAAAGGTCTAATTTACAGGAAGTTTTAGTGTTACTGATTTACACACAAAATCAAAAGATTACAAAAGATACTAGTACCAAATTGAAGAATGAAGGATTTGGGCAACAGATATCAAATGTTAGATTAAAAATCTCTGCTTAGTTGCCAAGTATCTCCCCAGGAGGGGAAAATTTAAATTTAAAAATTCTTTAAGTTCCTGACGCTGTCTTCCCAAGCTTGTTCATATCTGTCCTGGTTTTCACAGAACTGAGCAGTTGAACAGTCAGTTCTGCCCAAAGGCACTCTGAAAAGAAGATATTTCTCTGCCTAAATCTTTTGAGGGCTCTGTTCTTTAAAGATTATTCATCCATAGATAATCCTGTGTTGTCAATTTTTTCATTAATGGTGATTACTTTCTTCTAAATGGTGTTTGTGATGATTATTATATAAATAAATAATTCTTAGAATTTACTTAAGTATTGGAAAATCTGATTCACCTTCTTGAGGAAATTCTATCTCCTTCAGAGTGTTCTAACTGTAGGTATGTGGTAGCTAAAATACCGTACACATCTGTCTCATATGCGTGTAACTGCAAGCAATAACACTACATAAAATAAATGCATAAAGTCCAGAGAAAGTAATTTAGGAAGATCAGGCTGAGGAATTCAAACTAATGATGTAAATTATCAGTTTGATGACAAATTATGCTTATGATTGATAAAATCAATGTTATTGAAATTAATATCTGACCTATGAATAGTCACATCATTACAGGATCTAAACTAGCTATAGAAGCTCACAAATGGACCTTAGTGTCACAGAGCACAACTCAATGAAGATTTCTTCAAATATGTTTGAAGGCAATTAATCAAGCAGGATGCATAAAGGACTAAGTAAAACAGTGGTAAATCTTCTCTAGATTATATTAATCTCTAATGTCATATATATTACTGGTTGATCTATTATAAAAATTGTTGGGGTTCAGAGAAGAAAATGAGTCTAAGTAAGATCTCAGGAAAATTCATCAATCTGTGTAGGAAGATGATGATTTCCTATCTTAGAAAGAAGAGGACAGTACATGACAAAAGCATATAAGAGAAAGGTGGGAGAAGGGAGTGAGAAGCTTCTTCTCTCCCTGTTTTGTAACACAAGAACAAAGTGTCATTAAGTGAAAATGAAAACTGAAAATTTAAAACTGATGAAAAGCAAATATTTTAATGTTCAATATGTAATTAATCTGCAGGTATCTTTGCAACCAGAGTTTTATCTGTTTCAGAATTTGAAGATGGCAGTCAAAACGGAAAATAAAGAAGAGATTTGAAAGTGACCTATAACAGTGTGTTTCAGGTCTTGAACCTGTATTTTACTAGTAAGAGTCCTTCATGAAAGACAAATTGTGAATCAGTTTGGGACATTTCACAAGATTAAGAATGTTTTGTTTTTTTTTTTTTGTTTTTTTTTTTTTTTTTTTTTTTTTTTTTTTTTT
>NW_010131320.1:61736-66037 GCF_000699245.1 Pterocles gutturalis
TTTTTGAGAGAAGGAGGGGATATGAAAACAAATGGACTGTAAGTCAAATTCAGGAGTTAACTGTTGTGTTCTTTTATATACACACACACACTTTTGAAGAATTTGAAAAATTGAAAGAAAATTCCTTCTTATACAAGACTACAGTAAATACAGACAGAAATAAAACCTAATGTCTCCTCAGAAAATGGATCTATCAAGATTTCCTGGGAATTGAAAGCATGTTATTCAAAATCAGCTGCAGTATGGCACTGACCCAAAACACAAGGAGATGCTGATTCTCCTAACCCATTATGAACCACCTCTCTTTACCTTTCAGTTCTTGGCCTGTCTATGTGACCAATTGTGTGGGACTGCAATAACCTCTTATTAAGCCTAGTAAAGTGTGACCCTAATCTTATTTTCTCTTACTTTGTGGGGTAAAGAATTTTCTTCTCTGATCCTCAGGTAGTTTTATAATAGAGGATTCAGTAATACGTATGACATTTCAGAATAATATATTTTTTTATATTAAGTATATAAAGTCAATAAAGTCACCCGTTAAATCTGTTACCCTGTTTCTTTTATTGTGCAGGTTATTCTTGCAAACACTTATAATGCAACTAGACATCTAATCAATGCACTTTATGAAAGGTAAATTAATCAGTATGAGTGATTTGTCTTCATTTGTGAGGCTACAGTAAAGAGAAAGAGTAGTAAGAAGCTGTTGGGTTACATTACATTGATTAAAAGAAGAGATAAACAGCAAGATACTTGTACACGTGCAGTAAACACCTGATTTAGCTTCTTGTAGTCAGCCCTACTCCATTCCCGACTGACTAGTTAACACTGCTTCCTTGCTTTCTCATCACATCACGGTGTTGATACTATTAACAAATTCCTTTCTAGCGATTTCAAATTCCTCAATATATTGAACACATCTTTCTACAATCATCACCTTGAAAACTGAGGTAAAACATTTCTTTCTCCAGAGAGACTTTCCCTGATTCAAATATATAGTTACATTTATCAGGAAACTTTTAATACCCAAAGGTTAAGATTGGAACTCTACTTACGCTATTGACCTGAGAGGTAGCTAAGGGAATGGATAACTTAGAGACACAACTCTCTGCTTTTAATGTATCATCATGATAGGACCTTTCTTGATACTGTTAACCTCTTATTAGCAGTTATGTTTCTACTATGTACAGTGTCCTATTCTTTGTCAAACACACTGGGTACAATTTTTTTTGTAAACAGGAATCTACCTCTATAAGCCTTCTGCAGCGTCCTTTCAGTAGCAAAGCCAGTTTTGCCAATCTCATTATCCCTAACACATTTGTTTCACTTTCTCTCAGAACCACAGTCAGTCTACCTGCAGTTTGACATTGAAAGTTTTATATTACCCTAGGAGGTATCCATTAGGTGGTGTGGTAAGAATTTCATCCCCTCCTATGGAACACATAGAAGGAAAGCGTACATATGGAATATTCTGTAGTACTGTCAGCTAGAGATACTGAAGGGCTCTTGCAACTGTATCCAGGAAATTAAGACAATGATATTTGCCTGTAGGTAACTCATTTGCAGTAAAAATGTCAAGGAGATTTTTCTACTACAAAAACTGCCTACATTAGCAGTATTCATTTATTTTAAGAATGTCCATAAAAATTACATTCCAGGTGCTGAATGTGAACTGCAAAAATAACAGACAAAAAAAAAAAAGAATATTTATGTTCCTGTGCTAAAGGGCAGTTTTAATTATGATACAGAAAGACTGAAAAAATGAAAGATTTTGAACTGAATGGTACCAAGGCTCAATGTGGGAATTTTCTTAATCACAAGAAAACAGAGATACAGCCACTGAGCTGAGACAAATGCCTGCAATGTACGCAAGTACATTTCCTGAATCTGTTCCCTGAAGATCAATGTGGGTTTTTTGAAAGTGTTACCTCTTGCCTGAAGAAATGCTGTTATCTCAAAGGAAATATTAAGGCAGGGGAGACAGAAGGTGTAGGAAGAAAGATTCTAAAGTGATTTTCCTTATGTATCTGGACCTTTTTCTATACTTAAGATATTGTTGTTTTTTCTTATAAAGAACAGTTACGTCCCCAAATTTTGTGTTTTTGTGTTTTGTTTTGTTTTTTTTTTCTCATAATAAAGAGTAATTTCTAGAGATTTTGGACTGGCCTTGAGATTCATTTCACACCTGAGGTGTTATAGCCTCATTCTCTCCAGTCCATACCAGTATTACACTTCTGTAATTCTGTTCACTGGAATGGTCAGAAGCACGGAACTAACATTTAGATGACATTCAAAAGCATACTCTTAAGGAGCCTATTTAAAAGCTTTTCTCACGATTTTGTTGCTATCAATATGCCCTATGACTATTGATGCCCTATACAATCATGAGGAAAAGGCTGGATATATAGAAACACCAGGCATGAACAAAACAATATACGTGATTATGTAGCTTACAACTGTAATGTGATGCAGACACTCCAGAAGCTGAAAGTAAATTTCCAAGTTTCTGTTAAACTGATATGTCCTAGTATTGTATATTTAATCATACAGCTCTAAAAAAGCCTTTTAGAATGTATTTCTTTCATATACTGTTTTCTAAGTCTGTTCTAGGTCAAGATAAGACTAAACTCTGATTTGTGCTTCTTTAACAAGCTTTCAGCTGTGAGCTACAGGCAAGGATAAACAATGGACTTTCAATAGTTTAGGGTTTCACCAGTGGAAGGGGAAGAGTGGGTGGGTACAACTGAGCCAATAGGAGACCTCAGTTCAGGTCTATCAGCTATACATACTGTGTTGATGAAAGCTGTTATTTCATACAGTTGCTTACCAGAGAAGCAGAAGATTCATTCCCTATATTTAACCAAGGGATAGAGGTGGTGTTTTTCCAGATCTTAGTACAGATTTAGCAACAGCCCTCAAACTTCACATGCCTCCTGGGAACCCTCAGACTTTGTATTCATCTCTAAGTAAATATCTGTCTTTGCTTCTGTTGTCACTATGACGATTTTAACTTTAAATATTTGTGATTATTTACTCGTTTTGATATGTTGCCAATTTTATTGAAGAACTAAGCAACCTAAGATGTGTGGCCTATATAGGTGGTTTCTTAGACAAATGAAGTGCAATTTGAAAGAAAATGAAATTTTATAACCTGATTACTTTTCTTGCAAAATTCTTGAGGTGCAGAGGTAAGTTACTGGAACGCTATCACTTCTCAAAAAATCATATGAACCTTTTATGATTAAAAGTGTTGGGAAGCTAAATAAAGTTGTTTCTTTCATCCGTTTCTGTAATAATTCCTTTCACCAGAAAGTGCATCACAAACTGGGAAACTTCCCTCATCACAGAATAGGGATCTTCCACTTAAAAAAAAAACCAGCTATTTTAAACAGAGTAGGAATATCAGAGATACTTAAAGACAGAACATGAAACAACTCCTTTTTAAAAGGACAGAGGGAAATAGCAGTTTTTTGCAACACATAAAAGATCTGCATTTGTAAAATCATAGACATGAAAAAAAAGTGGTCAGTCTCAGTATTTTTCAATTATTTTCTGTAATCTAGAAAGCAATGATAGACGTGACGTATCTTCTCTGCCACTTATTGTTTTGTTGGATTTGTAGTATGATAACAACGCTGCTCTATGTCTAGACTAGCTGTATTGGTCTTTTTTATGGATTGAAGTACCACACTGCAAAATGACCACCCAAGAGAACAAATACAATTTTCTGAGCTCAAGAGTTCAGCACATTTCAAGGATTTCCACCTCCTTCAGCTGTATGTCAGGAAAGAAAGTACTAATCTCATCCAAGCTCTAGCTATCAGAGGGAAGAGTGTGTCAGGAAGGTAATACATCTGCTCTAAACATTCCCTAAAGTTGTCACGTTAAGACACATAAATTGTAAGCCTACCATTAAACCCAAGCTTTAAGGATGGTATTTAACTGCACTGTAGTAGGTCAGCAAGTAGCAGGTAAGATGCTTAATGGGAGAGAAGAACGGAACTCAATCAACTCCTCACCCACATGCAGCCACTAGAATAAAGTATATACGCAACCACCAGCGAGGATTCTAATTTAGTATTTCCTTGTAACCCTTGCTGACCAGCACATTGTCTTTAATGGATGCTGTTGCAGCCACATTCCTCTCTTATGAGTGAGGGGGGAAGAAAAATAGGTAAAGTCACTAGCAAGGAAGATTTTTATTTGTTGTTGTTCTTTATATATTTTATTAAAAAATCTTTTTCAAAAATTACTGATATGATTATTACGAATAATAGCACTGTCTTGGTGTCAGGACCACCACC
>NW_010131321.1:0-4682 GCF_000699245.1 Pterocles gutturalis
ATATATATATTAAAAAAATAAGACAACAAAGCCTAGGGAATGTGGCCAGAACAACACAAATAGTATATCAAAAAGTGACAGAAAGGAAGATAAAAGTACCTGGCACAAAACTATGTCATGGTTAAGGACCTTACTTACTCCTACCACCATGTCACATTAAAGATTCCTCTAAAGTCCTCACTGTGTCTACAAACTACAAATCTCCCTAGTTCCCATCCATAAATGCCTGTGCAGGTATGGAGAGGGAAGAGAAATTGAACTGCTTTACCAGAGTCACTGTCCTTCACTGAGAGTGGTCTCAAAACCATCAGATTTCACACAAAAAATTCCATCACAGCGTGGACAATTTAACACAGGAGCTGTCTATCATGACCCCTTCCATCACTATGACCTCCCCTTGAGTGTTTCATATACAATAACAACATATTCTATTTAAAACTCCAAATAATATCCCTATATGCCATACATTAATTCCTTGTCTTTCTCGCAAGCAGTTTAACTACATAGTTACACTGAAATGTGTTTCCCAGTAAGTAAACACAAGTTTATCTCTGAAACCAACCTATAATTTTAGGGACGCAAAGAGAAAAATATTAATTTTGGCACATTAACTGACGGGTGCAGAGTTTTTGTCACTAAAACGAGTGGGTTTTATACTATTTCTCTGTCCTAATTACAAACTGCCAAGAGACTGAAGTGAATTATAGTGCTATGATCAACAGCATTGACCTTTTTGCCTTTTTGGTGCTTCTGTTAAATCAGTTAATGGGGAGTGCAAAATGAGAACGAAGACTGACACTGGAGAGTAAACACCAGGAAAGCAGTGAAAATGGTGGGAAATTACCATTCTCCCTCTTCTTTGCAGCATTAAGAGCAGAACCTTATTCTCAGTTTAAACCTTAGTCTGCTAAATTAGGTAGAGGTTTGGAAAAGAATGTTCTGATTGTTAATCATGAACTGTGCTGTAATCTGCTGCAAGGCAGCTCTAACCTCCTCAATCAGCAGCCTTTTCTTACTTAATTACATGATTTTAAGTATCGCTAAGGAGGTGCTGTCAGATTTACATCGGAGTTCTCTTAGACATTACTGCTGTAGTCATGGTGATGATATATAGAAATGGACAAAATGCCAGAGACCAGGGAAAATGTCAGATTTACGGTACACCCACACTTGCTCCTTGCCTAGGATTTATTTGGTATTTTTCAGTTAGCTTGAGAAATAATTACTATACCGTTATATCACTATACCAAAATAACAAGATCAATAGTACACATGTAATCTTATTGCTAAACACATATATTGGGGCAATTCTCGCCTCTAAGCATAACTCATAACTGTCTGGGAGACCCACAACATAGGGCGCACGTGAGAAAAGGACAGTGGTATGTGCAGGATGTGGGGTGGGACTGGGGATGGTCAGAGCATCCTTCCCTCTGCAAACACAGCAAGCCTGTGGAAACACACCACTGCCATACTGGCAGCTGGCTATTCCAGCCTGGGAGCCAGGACCCATTATTCTGAACCCCGAAAGCTGCCTTCAGGCTACTGATTATTCCATCCTCAGAGGCCAAAAATTATTATTACCTGCATAGTTATAACCAGAGGAAGGAAAATTAGCAGCAGTGGGGAAAGCAAATTATAAATATTTCTTAATTTAGCAAGCTCTCGCTAAACCTTCATTTTCTCCAAATATTCTGACTCCGAGCATCCATTTTACAAGAACCTTATTATAGGCAAGCAGTACACTTTGATACCATTAAACTCATCATCATCTACCCAAATTCCTAACAGGAAGGCTACAGCATCACGCTCCATAGTCGTTCTCCCAGGAGGTGGCTTTGTGGAACACCCCGACTGTGTTTTCCCCCAGAGAAGCTTCCTTCATTTAGAGCAAAGCAAATGTGCTTTTTTAAGTTGAGGCTACATGACAGCAACCAGTAACAGAAGTGGGCTCCTGATTTACAGTTGCTAGCTAAGGCTGGAGATAAATTTCCTTGATTAGCTTCACAGTTAGTGTAAACGCTCTCCAAAGACTATGAGGTTCTTCATTCACTCCAGCTGTAGATGTCATCTTCAGCTACTGCAATTATCCAAGTCAAATAAATGGATGATTAACTACCATCTTGGGTTTATTTCCCTTTTATTACTATTTTCCACAAAGCCTGACTTCCATTTCTGTAGCATTTGCACAATTCACACGGGTAAAAGGGTGGCTTGTGAGACGATAGGATCTGAGAGCTCCAAGAGAAGGAGAGGGCTCGCGGCAGTCAGCTCAATATGAACTATATGCTCCCTATTACAGGGATACGGCTATGAGCACATATTCCTCACCGTACATGAATACAGCTGAAATTCTTATCTTTATAGAGTGAGGAGGTCAGCGTTTGCTACTGTTTGCACAGGCGGCAGACAGTACTGCAGGCGGAGTTCACCTGTTCATAATTTTATAGTCTGCAATACATTTCAGATTGAAACATTGGCATCTTTACTGGGGTCATGTGGACAATGTTTCTTACGCTGTTCTAAATAGATTTTTGTTGTGTTTTCTTTCCTTGCTTTGCAATGAACAAGAGGTACAGAACACCCCAAGGAAACATGAAACTAGAAGCAATCAGTTCTCCAATTCAAGAGCTAACAACTCTTGTGTTTTCCGAAAAAAAATTAGAGGATATAAATCAAGAACAGAGCTAGGAATTAGAAAAGGCAACACCAGCTAGAAAGAGAGATCCTATAAGCAGCATAGGAGCAGTTACCAAGGTAAAGCAGTTGTAGATAATGATGTCCTAACCATCTACATTTATCACTGTACAGAGGTATTTCAGAACAGAAAGTAACTACCTGTGCTTAAGCTGCAGAGTTCACAGCACGTAATACGTGACACAGCCACATAATGGACCTTTTGGGAACAGGGGCCAGAATCCCATTTCCTGGCTGGGGTATGGCTGTCAGTCCTGATGTCTCTTTCCTTCACCCTGCTGATTGCTGATAAGTATTTGCTTATTGCAACTATCTTGTCACTCACAAAGACCATCACTGCAAGTTAATAATGTGCTATTCTGCCAGATCGATATCTTTACGGATTCTCCTGTCCCTGATACAGAAAAGTTATTAGAAAGATTAGACTGCTTGAGCTCAATTCATTCATTTTGTAACGCAGGTGGCTTCTGCGGGCTTACTCCAGGGACAAGCTAGGCTGTTGTGGATAGACACAACAAGAAACAGCTTGGGAATACGATCATGGCACAAATGAAAGAGAAGAGTGGCTTTTTTTTTGTTGTTTTTTGTTTTTGTGGGTGTAAGATTAACAATGGAATCAAAGCAACATTCTAACAATTACAAAGATAGCTGTTAACCTCCAGCAAGCTTTATGCATAAACTCACATTTCATTACAAAGCACTTTTTATACTTGCTTTTGTCTGCCCATGAACTAGCAGAGTTGTTGTGATCAACTAAGATGGTTCAGCTAAAGCACCTGATTTCTTGGGAAACAGTAAAGTGTTCTTTGTAGAAAGTCTTGAGTTTGGCATTTATCCCTACATCAAGTCAAAATGACATGCTAATTACTATTCATATATTTATTTCTCCTAATATGTCTCGGTTGGTGCTGGTGGCTGGATGAAACCCCTGCAAGCATCCTTCCTCTAGTTGAACAGCCAGCTGTCTTCTTTTATGTTGCATGACACTATGGGGATCAGAAAGATAGCAACTTTACTTTTCTTATAATAAAGCATTATATAAGAAAAGTGAAATAAAATTAACATACATTATACACTTCCTCAAATATTTACCAATAGAATTACAAATGCCCAGTAGCTGTCCCCAGTGTTGTGCTGGGTTTAAAGACCCATCTCCTCAGCCTTATCCCCGGCTCTGTGTGGAGCATTTGTCTGCCATTGACACGACTGGATTTCATGAGAGAAGGCCAAGAAATATTAAAGATTTCCAGAAAGTTTCCTGCTTCCTGCCTAGGATGGCTCTGCTCTTTTCTGCTATGAAGTCATTACTACGTATCATTTCCTCATCCGTAATCATTTTCTAGCAACCACAACACGCCATTGTATTGGGTTGATACACAGCATTGACATTTCAGAGCATCACTAGGTTTTCGAAATTAGGAGCAATGTCCCTAAAATATAAGAAACATTGTTGTCAAGTAAAAAGGCTGAAGAATCACCATGATATAGGGTTTAGCCAGGACATCTCAAAAATTACTGAATCCAGTTAAATTCCTCAGTTACTAGATTCCCGTATTAAATTTCACCTAACTAAACAACTTGTCTTTACAACTTAAGAAATCTTTATTTACCTGTTCCAGGTAAGATTACAAACAAAAAGTCACTGAGAAACAAAAAAATGAAGCTTACTTCTCTGTAATGTAATAAAATATCATTAAATAATATATTCATAATTTGATGGTTTAAAACTTAGAACAGCATTAAGACTTTCAAACTTCATCTTTGCTGCGTTTCCCAGAGGACTTGGTGGAAGACAAGATATTTTCACAAGTTATTTTTTTCACCCTTTAATAAATAGAAGAGAAATTGCTAAATCTTTCAGAAAGAACAAATGCTTATTTATCAAAATCAGCTATTTAGAAAAGCAAGAAATATCTTTTCCTCTCTTATCCATTTAGGATTAAGAACCATTTGTGATCACAATACTAAAACATCTGTCCTCTAGG
>NW_010131321.1:4695-23253 GCF_000699245.1 Pterocles gutturalis
AGGGAAAGAAAAGACATGATTTCTATGGACAAAATGGTAATTTTTTTAAAAAAACCAAGTTATTTTACGTATTGAGAAGTAAAAGAGGCATAAATTCCTTTTTTTTTTTTTGCAAAGCACATAAGTTAGTAACAATATTCTAATTTCTTCAGGTTTACATACTAATAGCGAAAATATTCCTTAATTTTTTGGTAGTTCTACCTATTGAAATCGTGCTCTGATGACAAAAATAGAAATCAAACTTCTGTGGGTGGGGATGGGGAACTGGGAAAATGTTTTAAATCAAACTTAAATTAAAACCTGGAAGATAAAAAGCATCCACGTTCCAGAAATCTGCAGCAGTGGCGATAGTTTATCTCTTACTCTATAAAATTACATTACATTGAAAAGCAAGACTAATAAAGCGAACCCTTTAAAACTTCATTTTAAATAAATTAACTTTACAGTGTTTTTAGTGTACAGTTATCAACAGTAGCCCAGCATTCACAACACCACAGGAAAGATGCTTCTAAAGGAAAGGGTTTGAAACATCCTCAAATTTAAATATCAGAAGACCTTAGTAATAAAGGAGAAAACTGCAACTGCTGCTGTAAAGCTGAAAATATTAGAAGTTTTATGTTCAATCATCTAGAAATTTAAAATAAAACTAGGACTGAAGACCTATCAGGCACTAGTCTACATACTCCTGGTTAGAAAAAGTTCTATTGAAATGATAGTCTATTTGAAGAATTCTCCAACTAAATTACAGCCTTTCAGTGCTTCATATTCAATAGGCCACAATAAGTTAACAATGTGGGATCAATATTCTGTTAAATTATCTCATTTAAGAGATTATAATGCAAGATCCACTCTAAGTGGTCTGTTACCTGCCTCTGGAAACTAGTCTCTACTTGATAGGCACCAAACCAACATAAATCAGACTGCCTGTGGAGAGAGATTTTAATAACTAATACAGAGGATTGTGGAAAAATAATCTCTAACAAACACAGACGAACACAATGCTCATTAAGTTAATAGAAAACTCAGGTCTTGCAACCACACTGATCTACAGTATGTTGAATGGTTTAGCTTTTCTCTTGCCATCTCCTCTCATTGCATCTCTGATCATTCATCAGTCCTCTTCAATTCTCAACCCTTTCAGTTATGATGTTTTGGTTTGGTTTTTAGCAGGAATAACAAACCCATTTTAAACAGAATAATGGGAAATGTTTATTTAAAAACAAAACAAAAACCCAAAAAAATGCACCCCAAAAAAAACCATAGGTCTATCCCATGAGAAAGTTTTGTGGGAAATCTTGGCATAAGCGTACTTGGCATAGTGTTCATTTAACATGATCGACACTCAATAATGCACATTAACCATTCTTCAAAAAACAAAACGAAAACCCAAAAAATGCACCCCAAAAAAACCATAGGTCCATCCCATGAGAAAGTTTTGTGGGAAATCTTGGCATAAGCGTACTTGGCATAGTGTTCATTTAACATGATCGACACTCAATAATGCACATTAACCATTCTTCAAAAAAAAAAGATGTAAGAACTTAATTCACACCAACAGGACGGAACTCAAATCCGGAATTCACTGCTCATCTCTCAAAAACCTTGGTGAGAAATGACATCAAGGTCCATTCTGTATTCCTTGCTTTGAGCCCTCCTGACATTACTCATGCCCATCTTACTGAATACCATCTCCTGTTTTCTGCAGACCAACAGCATAATAAAAATGCAATGCGAAAGGCTGTACAAAACACCTCCCCTGCACTGCTGGTAGCACAGATCACAACATATTCTCCAATGTTATCTATACTATGAAGACTGTAATGTGCCACCGCAAGAAAGGTGATACTTTCACTCTGACCTTTACAACAGCAAAGAATTGGGTAAGTGGAAAATTGTCAATACTTGGAGCTTCTGGAGGAATATGATTCTGAGTTTACAGCACTGGAGGCAAAGAAAATGCTTTTCATATCGTGCAGAAGGCCAGGAAGCTTACAGAGGTCTTCACTCCCAGAAGAATTTGTTCATACCTCATCCAGCCCAGTCAATGCTCCCGCATCCAACAGAAGCTTTCCGATGCCATGGAGGAGCAGAGCTCTGCTGCTTCCCCTGCCCTACACCTTTGCCTGAGCTACCTAAACATTCTGCAGTTCCAACATCATTACTGTGGTCACTAGAGAGCAGGCGGGACCCACAGGTGCACAGACCAGTACTTTACCTTGACATGGACAGTTTTTCTCTTTTGGAGTATATGCTTATTGTTTTAAAGACTGTAAATAACCTCACAGTTAATTCAGGAATTGCTGAGTAGGAAAGTGTCTGCTTATCCATGAAAAATGGGAGTAATGTGCCAGCACCATCATTCATTCCCATGGTGGAAAGAGCATATTCCTTGGGAGGCAATAAAAATCCCACCAAAACCACTCTCTCAGCATCTTTGCTCTGAGATTGTGAATTTATGAGCAGCTAAGTGTCATCCGCACTTTAGTAAGTGGTTTTAGGTCCACTCACACTAGAAGGCAAGTTTTTGGGGCCAAGGGTGATCATTTTACTGCCTGTACAATGTCAAGAACAGAGAAACTCCGCCTGTGTCCACCAGCTTGGTCAACTCAGATGGATCACACAGAAGGGAAGAGTAGCAAATAGCTGCTGCCAAATGTTAAACCCCATTTCATAATTTGCTTGTTTTCACAAAATACTTTTATTCACCTTCAAGAACACTTTTATTCACTTTCAAGGACACTTTTTTTCACTTTCAAAGCATGAACAAATGTAGAGATGGAAGCTCAATGCACACAAAGTCTTTCCCCTCTAATAGGCGGGTACATGCAGCGGTGGCAATTTGCACAGCAGAAGGCAGCGCAACATCTCAGCCAGGCACAGGGCATATTAATCAAGTGAGACTTCTAAAATAGAACACCTTCTGTATAAATCAAGCATATGTTCATGCAAAAATGTCAATACATTAAGGGAAAAGAAAAAAAAAGAAAAAAGAAAAAAGCTTTCCCCCCCCTCTGTGCATGAAGTTTGAAATAAAAATGCAGCAAGTGTAACTTTCCCTGGTTTATGAGTTTCAGCCCTCCTCCCTTGCTCCAAATGGAAGCTGTACCACGAGACTTTGTGATCTGTGAATGTGAGTTAACACAATGCTCCAGCTGGAGGGAGGAAACAAATCAGTGTAGCATTTTTATATTTTTAAATCTCTTGCCTGCTGATGTTCTCTTCCCTCTCTGCTCATTTCATATTAAAGCTTTATTGTTGTTCAACTCTCGCTTTTATTTATTAATATTACAGTAATCTGATTACAAAACAGGAAAAAATAGCATGCAGTTTAGGTGGCTAATCACACAGCTTGAATGTTAACCTGTAATACTGCAATACCTATAAAAAGGTAGTTTGTGGCTGATCCAGAGACAGCTGACGTTAACGGAAACGGCACCGGTGTAAGTCAAGCCCATGGTGAGCAACCAGAATCCTTGTAACTAAATGTTTATCACGTGAATGTGAACATCAAACATGTTAATGGGAAATTTTAGTCGCTCAGCAACAAAGAGTTAAGTTCAGCTACAAAATCATTTACTTCATGAAATTTTTCTTGATCTTTTCCCCTTGTCTAAACTCTCAAGTCACACTACGATTGGCTAAGGAGCCAATGTCTTTGCTGGTGTAAATGCACGTCCCTTTGCAATTTTCAAAGCAGTGGTTCAATTTACACCAGCAGGAAGCTGGCATTTGTCTCAATTCGAAGTGGGTCAGGCTGATGTGCTTCCCTCCGTCTGACCAGAATTGAGCATCTGCTGCATATGTGCGAGACAAAAAGACACAACCTTAGACAGACAGGAGATCCACCATGAACAGACATCACAGCTGGAACACACCAAAGCACAAAACCCACTGCCTGCATGAACTGCTTTGCCTTGCAAAAGCTTTAGTAGATAAACATTCTTAGGAATAATATCCTACAAATGTTAATGTTTAAATTTGTTTCCTGTAATCTTGATTGGGCAGCAAACAGCAGGAACAGTGTACAAATAAAAAACCACACCCAAGAAAGGAATTTATTTGCCCAGGTCCACACATGGAGCTGACCAGTGGACCTAAATCAGGGCTGGTTTGGGCTACAGTATTGTGAAATTAGCCGAGAAACCTGCACAGTGCCCCTCTATATGGCTTAAACACATCCTTATTCTCCTTATGCATCAGCTCTCCTAGCCCTGAGGGGGACAATAATGTCCTAGTTTTTCACCCATTGTCCCTTTTGCCTGTTTAGATGGCATCTGCTTTGGGACAGGACAATAACTTGGGTTTGTAGAGCCACCCAGTACAGTGACATGGGCAGTGTGATAACACAAATGTGAAGTAGCTAAACGGAAAACAAAATGTACCAGAAAGTCCCATAGGCCGATCATATCTTTTTCATAAGCCTTTACTTGTCCTGTTTGTTAAAAGTAAAGAGACAGAGAATAATATTAAAACTGCCGAAAGTACAAGTATTGGTGAAAATCCAATAAATCTTCTAATTGCCCTGCTAAATAGTTTATAGTAAATAGATGCAGTGATCCTTCTTTCATCATCTGTTGATTGATAGTAGCCAAAGCAGATGTGATTTGGTTTGTAAATATTTCTGGCAGAACAGACATAGCTACACAAATAATGAGCACTGCAGTGAAGCAAAGCAGGTCGTTCTTTCCTTTGAGAATGATGGAGAATTTTGAGCCGTTTAAATGCTGACATATGAAAAGCTGATGCACTGAAGACCTGTACAGAAGCAAACTGCTTCAGAGATTTTCTGTTTTATATTTTCTGTTTTATATTACTGGAGCTAATCACCAAAGAACCAGAAGTACTGTGGAGGCTACTGGATTTAGAAACATCTACAAGCAAAACTGGCAGGCTATCCAGTGAGAAGCACTTCAAGCTTTGAAGCGGTTCAGTCCATTTGCATTACCAGGTATAGAAATATTAAAGATACCACTTTAAAAGTAATTTTTAAAGGTCCATACTTGCTGGATACTCCCAAATAATGCTTCTAATAATAAAAATTCTGACACTGTATGCTCAAGAAAACTATAGAAGTCTTTTAGAACCTGCAGAGGGAATTAGCACAGACCTGGAGCAAAGAGTCTCTTTTTAGCCCAAAGACACTCTTCAGAAAAAAAATTCCCAGTAAGCAAGAGTATAAAGAGAGACCCACATTTATAAAATGAGTATGCAGCTCCCCCCCTTCTTTAAAGGAAAGAAGTTATTCTCACTTTTTCTCCCTGAGGACTTTTTTTAAAATTATTTTTTAAAATTAACTACTTGCCCATCACTCTCCAACTTCCTCTGGTTCCTGGGCAGTAACAGTGAACAGTAGCATGGTGGAGGCAACACCATACTTTATTGTTCTGTTTGCCTCAAATTTACTTCTTTTTGTATTTCTTACAGCTGCAGGCATCTTTGCAAGACCTCACAGGCAAGAAGCTGCCTACAGACAGGATAGGTTGGGTAGTGCCAAGCAAGGGACTCTACCTTCTCCAGCAAAATAAAAGGCAAAACAACTCCAAGCCATTGATCAAAGATATTAATTGCTCACTCAAACGTCTTCTCATTAGGTACAAACTGCAACACATTTTTCAAATGCAAGGTTCTCTGTTCACTGGTATCCAATTCCATGTTAATAAACACCAGGTTACTGGATTGCAAATTTTTTTAAGGAGTTAGTGGAAACAGGTAAGAAACTAGTTTCAATTCCAAATTTCAGTAGCAATTATATCTCATTCTGCATAGCAAAATTAGGCATCCCATATTCAAGCTCATAACATGAGGCATGTGTTTGAATTCCCCTCACTTTCACAGGCATATTGCAATATGTGGAATTGAGCAGACGAATGCCTGAATTTCACCTGGATTCTGTGTTTATGTAACTCCTGTGCAAAGTCAGCCCCTTTATTCACACACATACAGGTCACCTTGCAGCTGGCAAAGATGCATCTCGCAAGGAAAATAATTTCTACCAGCTCTATAGACCACAAACAACATAAATAATTTCATATATCTGCTCAGTCTAACAGGGGATTGTTTCATACCACCGCTTAAGGCAGCCATGCAACCACGTTACAACTTCCCTCCTCATTCAGGCAAACAGAAGCCCCTAACAGCCTTTCATTGAATCAGGGGGCTGTGCTCTTCGCTGTGCTTTTCTTTTTCTTTGTGTTTCTAAGCAATTCCTTGTTGTCAATTGGTATGTTTGTTCTTCAGCTAAACTTTAGTTTCTCATGCCTGGTTCACTCTCTTTTTGATCTGTCAGCACCATTTCCACAGTCCACAGCATCTCACTTCCACCGCTTCGCACTCATTTGCATTTCAGCCGCCTTTACCGTTTGTAATGTCTCCTTCCGACACACCGAGCTCCTCTCCCCGCTTCTATCCATTGTACACAATTTCTACAAAGAACATAACACGAGGCCAGTATTTGTGTTAGCCTAAAAAGCAATTTCTTCTATACCTGTAGCCTTCACATCCTGACAGCAAGTAATCTACAACTTTCTAAAGCCCCGAGACAGATATCAAAATCTTAGTTTAAAAACACCTTCCAGCAGGGATAGAAAGGGAAGAACAAGGGGTATGTTTTAAAAATGCCCAAAATGCGGCAGTCATCTTAATGGTCACGCAGGGATGATTTAACTTCAATTTTCCCACCAATTCCAGTGAATGTATTTTGAATATAGGACAGATGCACAAAAGGCAGCTCCACTGTGGATTTATTAATCTATTTTGTAAAGAAAAAGCATCTAGAAAATAGCCCTGCAGGAAGAGATTAGAGAGCAAATCCCAGACTCTTTAGGGAAGCCAGGCAGCCTGGCTGGTGATACATTGTCTGCTGCAGCTCTATCTAGAGAACAATCTTGCAGAAAATGCTGCACTATGCACTGCTCACCACTATACATCGTGGTAATTTAAGATACTTTTCCAAGTAGGGACCATCATTTTTATCCTAGAAAACTATTTATAAATAAAGCTGATGTTTGTCAAACCTCCGACTCCTGTTACAAAACTCGTAACTATGGTTTTCTTCCATTAAACATCCAGAGACTTACTGCTGAATAAAACTTCACCATATATTTGAAATGCAGTTCTATAAACGTCAACATAGCAGAATATAGGACAAGAGTCAATTCACTGGGGCTGGGAATGCTGCAGCCTCCCATCGTCACTCTCGTGAGCCCCAGCCAGCTGTGAGATACTGGGGTTCAGGTGGGCTTCTGGCTGTGCAATCCCCTCCCCTCCTGCCAAGCACAATGCCAGGGAATTTGCTCTGTGTGAGAAATAACCTATATATTTGTTCATATTGCTCTGTATTATTAAATATTTCGGAACAGTGTTTTTTTCAAAAAGGTCTTAAATTGTTACCCATGACTTAATTTTCTTTTCTCCATTAAAATTTAATCCTATGGTCAGAAAATGACTTTTTTTTTCCATTTAATAACTCTCATATGACAGACAGCCAATCTTAACGACAGCAGATCCCTGCAGTACATGCATTATGGAATCAATATGACATGCTGTATCCAACTATTTTTTTCCTGAAGACAAGAAAACCCTCCATCAATTTTATTCTGTGAAAGAAGAAATCTGCAGTGAGACTGTCTGAATAATCAGAACCTTAATTACAGTGAGCAAATACAATGAGGGTAACCAGGATATATTAAGAAAAATCCTCTAAAATGCTAACGCATCCTCATGTTTTACTTTCAGCAAGTCATCTACAGGAAAAGTCATGAGGGTTACAAAGAACCCGAGTGTACTGCAAAGCCAGGCGGGCTCTATAAGTGCATTTACGTGACCTCCAATGTTTTGTCAAATGGCACAGTGACAAATGAAGTTGTTTGCTGACCAGCTGGAGTACTATGAGATGCTACTTCTTGGCTTTACAAGAGTTCATGCAAACACATACACCAAACAAAACACAGAAATGGACGAGAAGACAGTGAAGGACGCAGAGACGACACACAAACAACCAAAGACCATGTTTCCTCTTGTAGAGGAAAGTAATCACTGCATTAGCTTCCCTTCTGCTTCACTCTAAAGGAGGAGAAAGAAATGATTGGCATCTGTCAGGTAACAGGCCAAGATGATTCATACTGAACATTATACTCATTTTCCAATAATGGGAAATATCCAGATTAATTTTGCGTGAAGTAAATCTTGCTAGAAGAAAAATGATCCCTTAAGAATATGTAACATGAATGTTTCATATTGCTTCAACTCACCGAAGAGCTGCAGAGAGATGTACCGTGTTGTTACCGTGTGCCACTGCTCCATCTCCAGGACTTGAAGCCAAACCTGTGCCTTGCTGCAAGGTGTTGCTATCGTGCACACATCGTATGTGTGCCAAACAAAGGATCTGAGTCCACTTTGCAGACATCCTCTACCTCACACAGCACAGAGGACAGACTCTTTCACATTCAGTGAAGTTACAGGACAGAACTGAATTCATAATTACAACATCCTAAGCTACTCTGTCTCCATTGCCTCGAGGGACACTCAGGGCTCTGCCATGACCCCCCAAAACCAAAGGGCTCTAGGAGAGCCTGAGGGGCTGTATCTCTCTTAGCAGGCAGTGCAGCACAACAGAAGCAGATCTACAGAGCAGAACAGCTGGTGGCACAGTCCATTCAAGCATCCATTCAGCACCTATTTCAGGGATTTCACTTTATAATGTAATCCCATGGCCCAAATGCCTGTTAGCAGTTAGAGTTCTTTGGGCTTTGTTTCATTCAGAGGATTCCACTGGGAATCCACTTTTGCACTGGGGAACAGCTGTGCAATGTGAGCGAAAGCACAATACATGGGGACTATTCAAAGATCAAGAGTGCACTTCTGGTCCTTTTTGGACTAGATCAAAACTTGACCACCACAAAAATCCCCCTTGGGCACAGCTGGGTTTAGCCAGCTGACAATTCTCAGTGCTGAGTGAGACAACCAGGCTCCTCATCCACTGCAAATGTCTGAATTAGGAGCCGCAGAATAAAATCCACTAAATCAATATGTAACCACTGAGAGGGAGCAAAGGCACTGCAATTTTAATTTAGATCAAATTAGGAACTAGCAGAGCTGTCTCCTCCACTGACCAACACAGCCCTGCCTAGATGGAAGCACTTCCAACACATGCAAAGACGCTGATCTTCAAGAGGAAATGCAGGAGTTTAAAGATCAAAACCAGGGCACCTGTGAAATTTGTCTGCTCCTACGTGCAAAGAGTTGGTGTACCAAAGCTTACCAGCTAAATCCCACTGCTGATACAGAAGTCTCTCTTCCACCCACTGCTCCAGACCTGGCCTCTTCTGCTGTCCTTTGGGGGAAATCTAGTGGGTTCAAACCCAGGCTGAGGATACTGTTCACTTCTCAGCAAAGCTAATTTGCTTTTTTAATATATGTTAGCGTGAAGTAGCTTATACATAGGGGTTCCCAAAGGTAAAAAACAACCAACACTATCCCCCGCACCCCTCTAGCTTTTTTGCTGTGAACGCATCTGCAGCATCTACTAATAACACTGAGTCAGTCTCAAGGGTGAAGTTACCCCAGAAGCAGAGAAACGTTAGGCTCAATGAATACCTCCACAGCTGCCTGAAACTGACGAAACAGGTTGGATAAAATGTTTCTCCAACCCAGCGCTGTGCTAAACACAGGACCCAGCCTCCCTTTGTGCTGAGGTTTCCATGGGGCAGGAGGATGCACCCTCAGCAGTGTCTGGGGAACAGGACGGGAGCAGCACCACCCAGAGCAGCAGCATCCCTGGTTTTCCCCATCTCTCTTAACTTTCTGCATTTTTTAAAGCTGGAGCATATGTTTTATCCAGGAGGTCTGAACAGGCACACACACCACACACACAAAAAAAAAAAAAAAAAAAAAACACCCCACCACTGAAAACCTTTTTCAAACAACTTCTCAGATATTGGATTTTAGTTCTTCCTAATCCGGAAGAAAATAATTGAATTCAAAGGATCTCTAATGGCCTGTGGAGGCTTGGCTGAGAAAAAGTGCTGCAACTACTTACCTTTAAAAGAAGTTCAGGTTTGTTAGTATGGTGAACTCAATTAAAATGCACAGCAGTCTTTCTCTAATAGCACGTAAGGCTTCAGTAGGATTGTTTGACTGTGAACTCAGCATTTTCCCTGAAACCCTCTCTCTATTCACATCATTAAAATGTTTTGAGAAACTCTGAATAAACAACACAAAGGGCTTTTTTATTGCATGTGAGTGAAATACAGGAGAAATAAACAAAAAAAAATTCCAAATTTCCACAGGTAAAGCACCACCAGATTTCCATAACAGATGATACAGATAATAGAGGCATAAGTCTTTTTTTTCTTTTTTTTTTTTTTTTTTTTTTTTTTTTTGGTCTAAGGCTGAAGAAATGGTGGCAGCACCTTGTTTATGGTGTTGATGAATCAGATGGAGCAATCCCTTGGTTTTGTCTCTCTGCTAATTGCCCTCTAATGGAGACTAGTTACTTTCTCGGTGTAAAAAATGCCTTGAAGTATGTTTTCTAGGCAAAAAGCCCAGTGCTTTAATTAATACCTTGAAATGATCACTGATTAATGATATCAGTTTGAGGCTATTGCACAAAGGTTTTTTGCTCTATTTTTCCTAAAAATCAGGAAGATTAATGAAGTTATCATTGGTATAGGAAGCTCCACTCCTAGAAACGTGTGATGGAGAACAACACTTAACAACTGCTGTGGAGGTTGGGAAGCAGGAGAGGGTACACTACACAGAGTGCCTTCAGGAGGAAGCACCTCATTATTAATGCTGTGAATCTTTCCCACAGACTTGGAGAAGATCACATGTTTTCCTCCATTTTCTACTAGCTATATTTTGCAATAAATTGTTGTGGGGTTCCCCCCCCCAATAGGGGAGGCTGGAGAACAGATACATTTTAGAAGTCTCAAAACCCTGATTTATGTTAGCCAATACACTTGCTTCTTGAAGTGTGGAAGGAAGCTAATAAAAATAAAATCTACGTTAAGTACCAATTTGTTTCTATGTGATTTCCTACAGCATTAAACCAAACTGCTGAACTCTTCAAGTGTGCCAGAATCCACTCTGTAGAGCAGAATTCAAGATCTTGTTACTAAAATTATGCAAAATCCAGAATACAATGGTTGTAAAGAAGTTGTGAGCAAATCAGCTGATAATTACGTGTCCACTGAGATGCTCTAGGTGCTGTCATCACACCCGTGTTGAACACAAGAGGCTTTAGTCCCCTAAACTCTGGTGACAGCAGTTTAAGCCACTGGTGTGCACCAGACAGGTGGCTCTCACCGTGCATATGGCAGCGAGGCATGGGTCAGCCTATCTGAAATATTCCCTTTCTTGCACCTCCTCCTGCCTTATCCATGCCTCTGTGCTTATATCGATTCCATTCTTACATCAGTTCTGTTCTTATGTCCATCTGTTCGGCACAGACAGATGCAACAGCAGTCTAAAGTCATGTTGAAAATCTCCTCTGCCCAACGCCCCAGGACCAGGCGAGTCCCAGGATGAGGATCTCGTGCACCCTCCCGCCCTGCCCACGCGGGAGGACACAGGGAGAGGCTGTGCCCTCTCTCCGCTACCAGCAAACACACTAATGCAGCACGGGCACGCTGGCTGCCTGCGGCATATCCTGTTCTGCAAATGTGGAGCTGTCACAGAGCCATAGATCGCCCCGAGAAGCCTGGAAGCAGACTTTCCAAGCGCGTGCAGCTGGGCTCCACCAGCAGAGCCCATACAGAATACAGCTGTGCTCTCCCCACACCACCAGTTTCAATCCCAGCTCAGGGAACTTTGGCATTTCACATGATGGAGAGAACTGAAGCGCTCCAGTGTCCTGGAGCTTAACACAAAAGCTTATTCAATTATTAATAAACAAAATTAAAACATGCAGGAGCAACTATTGTGCCTTTGGGTGCTGGGCCCAGAGGCATCTGCAGCTTTTACACATTCCCCTTGTGCCCAGGATGTCTGGATGCTACAGCCCTTATACAGGCAAAGCTCCCACTGTACAAAAAGCATTTTGCTTACTAAAGACAAAGAAACAGCGTATGGTTGCCCAGCATCGGTGCCTGTTCAAGCCAAACAGCTGCCTTCCAATTTGCCACCCCTTTGATAACATATGAGGCTTTATTCAGGGGCTGAATACATCCAGCAGTGTTATTTGCCAATGTTGCTATTCAGTCCTATATGCGGTTGCATTGTTGCACAGAAATACTGTTCGTTTTCAACGGAGAGAGCACACAAGGAGAAAAGCAGAACCTGTGCTATGGAAAAGACTGTTGCTATGTAGCAGGACGATGCAGACTGGAGAGAACATCTAACTCAATTTAATTAACATGCTGAAAATTGCCCTTAGACTTGTGACCCCTCTCTAGCCCTGTTTAACTCTTTGAAACAAGGAGAGGGGTATACAACCAACGCAGGACCTTCTTCCCTTCAGCCTCTTAGCCCTGGCAGTATTCTTTTCATCAGAGACACAACCGGATGGCACACAGGGAAGGATCTCCCCATTAAAGCTCTTTATACCAGTCATCAGAGTGAAAAAAAAACTTCTCCGATAGCACCTGCAGTTTGTCCTGATAGTCAGAGCAGCTTTGCCTGACATAACCTCACCTGTGAGCTGTTTCTGCCAGAAGGGGAACAGCATCAGATAAGGCACTTCCTCTCAATGGCATTTAGATAAACAAAAGTGGAAAGAATAAATGTAAAACATAATTAGCCCTTGTTTTTTATTTGTCTTGAAAAATTAAGAAGGGCCGGGGTGAGTATAACTGAAATAAAAATCACTCCCACAGGACTTCTCTGTAATTACCAATATACCTGCAAACCAGGCCAGTACAGAGACATTGATGCCACGGAGGGTTGCTTGCTGTTATGACTTACGACACTTCTCCACATGAGATCAGCAACACCACCAATGACTTCTGTGCCAGAGAAAATGCAGCATTATAGGGACTTGGACAGTCCGTGTGGGAATAAAGAACTGGTGGTTAGCAAAAATGTAAACTGACCTTCAGGTTAGAGAATGATTGTGGACAAGTGAGGCAACACTGCAGAAAGCCCTACTGCAAGCGTGAGAAGCAGCAGGTTCAAAACACCATGTAGTGGAAAACAGACAAAACCTGAAGGTCAGTAGAACATAAAAGCAAAACTGAGGTTATGTAACCCTTGGTAATAAATCGGGAGCTTGCATACAGGACAGCAGCATATACTCTCGGCAATGCTCCCCCTTCAGCAAACCATGCATTTGGTATGTTTTAATGCATCGTCCCGATCCCAGCGGGCTGGAGATCAGCAAGTCCGCTGTGCCAGAAAGCATCTGGAAACCTACAGACATGCCAGTACCAGCAATACCTAAGACAGAGGCTGAATTTTCCTGTACATAAAATGCTACATGCTCTGTGGCTCTCTCCACAACATATTATTACACCTTGAGAAATTTTCAAGAATTACAAGTTTTAGTAACTATTTATTAGTTCTTATCTAAATTTTCATTCTGTTACAAACCCTGCTAGTGCTTTCATCTTGCATCTTAATCAGAAGAGAGATCTGCCTGCTTTATTTGCACAGTGCTCTAATATTGCAGCTTATAAGGAGCGTAGTCAGATACGTAAATTATCATGCTCATGGTAGGTGTAGTACAGTTCTTAGAGGGGAAAAATAACTGTGAATCCTGCCCTTTCATTCCGTAAAAAGAAAGCAACAGATGGCAGTGCGAGGAGGGCAATAACAAATCAGTCCTTTGGCCTTCCTGCAGTTCTATCCTCCTCGGAGACAGTCTCACAAGATACACATAATGGAGGAATAGCATGGTGCTATCATCATCCTTCTGTTTTCCTCTTTTCAGAGCTGCAAAGAGCTTCTGCACCTGGAACCAGAGACATCCCAGCATCTTTTTATCCTCAACAGATCTTTGAGCACCAATGCTTGTACTGTAGCTTTGCAGAAACATATTTCCCTAGAGAAACAAGAGCTGCAAACCAACATGCGTAGGTAAGGACTTCATTAGCTCAGAAGCTCTTCAAAACACAGAACTTTTTGTATCTATCCAAGACCAGAGACCCTGTATTTGGGATGGGCAGGGTGCCCATCCTGGTTTGGATGCTGTGACTGGCAGGTTTGATTACCCAGGAAAGAAGCCAGCTAAGTGTGTGCTTCCAGCTAGATGCACAATGCAGGTCTTCAGATCTATTTCCTATTTTTACTCAAGTATAGCATCACATCTGTACTGTGGGGTTCAACTCCGTAGTTATTCTCAGGGTTTTAAATTGCTCCCCATTGAGAGATCTCATCTAAAACATGAATGCTAGAAGAAAAACACTGTGAATAAATAACATCACAATTTTCTTAGGCACCAAAATGACAACACTAACATGAAAAGCTGTAAAAGTTTTTTTACAGCTACCATTTTTGTTAATTTAAGTCTTTTCTTCTTAGAAATAATTCAGAAAATGAGACTTTGGACCCCCTCTCTTTAGTTTAACTGCAATAACAATGAAAATATGCATAGTCCTTCCTCTCCAACTGCCATTACATACTTCAGCAAGCATAATATCAAATGGTGTTGCTTGAGAAATTAATGTCAACATTTTAGCTTTGGAGTCTAACTTATTTGATCTAAACTTTGAACAATTTGGCTTTGATCCTAAGAATCTGCTGAGCAACCACAAATCCCACAGAAATCAACAAATGTAGGCTGGGTACCACCTCGACAGCAGATGCTCTCAATAAAAGGAAATGTCATAATGTTGGCTAGCGTCTCCAAACAGTTCTGTTCTCCCAGAACCATCACTTCCACATTATGATATACTGACAACAAGTACAACTTCGCTCGAGTCTCCTTTTGTCTCTGTAAAACAGCAGCTGCAAAGACAGCGCCTGTAGCACATACAGGAGAGATGTATATTTAATTTTCTGTTCTTTGCATTGGGTTCATTTTGCTTATAGGCTTGGTGGAAGCATTCATCAGAAGTGGAAGCATTCACAATGCTTTACAACTGGTCTCTTTATAGTTGTACAGCTACCACTGACAAAACATTTGGACATTCAATTACTTCTCGTGTAGTACAAAGAACATGATTCCAAGTTAAGGGAGTTTGCTCTGGGCAAGGTGGAGAATATCATTATTTGCACAAATCACTGCAATGATCTGATTATAGTGGGTGCTAGTGGGTTGCTATCGTTCAGTTAAGTTAAAGCTTTTGCTTTTTCATTTCTGCTGTTGGTGGCTAAGTAGACTGACTATGTATGAGGTGAAAGAGCATGTAGGAGTATGCTAATGCCAATGCTAAGAGTACACTTTTATCTTGCAGCATTAAGTGAATGGAGGGCAGATTGACAGACCAGGCTGCTCTAAGCTTCAGAAAGGTTCTTTTTCTTTTTTTTTTTTTTTTTCTTTTGGTCAGAATCATGACTTTGAAAGTTTGTAACTCACCTCAAACACTCACAACAGACAACTTGGACTCAATTCCAGTGTCCGGGATACAGCACCAGGGAGCACTGAGAACCCACAGCTGTACCACAGCACATACAGTCTAAGGCTCTCTTTTTTGCTTTACTTTTCTTCTTTACAGATGGCATAATATAAATGGGACACAGTAAAAATGAAAGTCAAGTCCCATTGCTGGAACTATGAGCATTTCTAAATTAATTTGATTCCAGCACCAGAGCCAAGGGAACTAATCCTAACACACAAAGCCAAATAAACACATGGAGCATTAACACATTTTCTCTATATTCACCTTTCCATGAGACCTGGGCAATATATTTGCAATTAATTCACATATCATTATACAGTCCTTCCAACTAAAAGGCGGGTCTTGCCTTCATGAAAAAAAAAAAAAAAAAACTTTCCATATTCTGAAATAACAACAGTGTTTCAACTCATATTTTTTAACTGGAAGGTCTGTGTGGAAAAAAAAAATAATAATCAAATGCATTGTTTCCTGAGTTTTCCATTACAACCTGGAGGCTCTCCAGTTCCCACCCACACCAAGCAGCTATATACCACAGCTAAACTGAAGGGCAGTCATTTGGACAAGGTCTGCTGGAGTCCTCCCACCACTTTGTTCTCCTCCAATAATTCAGTCATCATAAAACTAGGTACGAGGCCATTTGTCACAGGAATGTAGTTGCTTACATCATTTTTAAAGTTCAAAGCAGTAAGAACTAACAGGGAATATAGAGCTTTGTTTTTCAACAAGGTGTTAGAAATGTTATATTGTATTCTGGCAGTTTACTTCTGATGACAGCGGGAGGAGAACTTCACCCAAGTAGGCAGCAAGCTCTCCGGAGTTACTCTGAGTGCTGCGCAGGCACGTAGCTGAGCGCTGTACCTCTGCTTGGTTACACAGCAGGTTTGTGCTGCTATCCCAAGATGAGATAAGTATCATCATAATAATTTGCTGATACTCAGAACTGAGAGCAGCATTTGTAATCACATAAAATAGATATTTGATAAAGCATAATACAATAGAGATACTTTATCTCTTGACAATAACTAGGGAAATTTTAAGCACAACTATAATAAATAAGCTTTTCTTTCAGCGTAAGATACCCTCAAAAATTCATGTTTTTTTTTTAATCTACCATCTTTCCAAGAAAAGGAGTCTATTTTAAGTTGCTAAGAAACAGTACCCATTCCCTTTAAGCAAAAAATACCTATGTCCATACAAAGCTTTCTTTAAAATACTCTACAGCTGTGAAACCATGAAGATAACACCGACTGATGTTACTTTATGGTTTCTGTTGTGCATTATAATCTGCACACTCTCTTGTCTTCTGACAAAACTTTAAACTTTCTGAAGCACTAACTCCTTTTTTGCTATATCTTTGAAGCTCCTTAGAATGTAAGGTTTGTAACTGGAACACAAAATACAGCACTAATATAAATAAAACCACTTTGTCTGAATCGTTAAGCTGCTGAAGTAAACCTCTTGTTTTCAAGCATCTCCCAGACAATGTAAATGAGCTGAATCAGCTGATTCTCAACAAGTAAATGTTCTGCTGGTGCTGGGGTTTAAAACAGAAAGAAGTTATATCCATTCTGCTTATATATCATTTGCAATGCTCAAGTTTTGACTTTCTGTTAGTATTTTCTGACAAATGTAATATGTATGATAGAATATGGAACCCCTTCCTTGGGTTTCAACCAGCAGAGAGCACAAGTGACGCAGAGCGTGCTCTCTCACGCTGATGGAAATGCATGAGTTATATCAGAGGACACGAAAGGTCAAGGTTATAAGAAACCTGCAGAAAGCCATTAGATAAAGGACATAAACTAAGCAAATAATGGGAATATGAAATAAGGAATTAAATTTTAGGAAGCAAAATGCAATTTATTTGGAAAAGCATTCTCTAGGGATGGGATGAATCACCGGAGAATATTGCACCTACAAATAAACAGAGAGGTAATAAATTTGCAAATACCAATCTCTGCAGACTTGCCACTTACAGTGGAGCTTACAGCAGAGAATCTAATCAGCTGGTGTAAACAAAGATACTGGAATTCATTCATTAAAACTTGGGAAGTTACTATGTAGTGTTGGGTGTGGTAGAAAAAAAAAGCTTAGGGAGTCATTTCATTGGCTTCATTTGGGTTTGGATCCATGTGGATGCATGTTCAACTGCAATAAGCACTTCTCACTTTATTTAATATAGACTGTATACCTTGATAAAGCTTTTCTCAGACATCACTAGAGGGAACACTTGGAAGTGGTTTTTTTTCCCTTAACTGCAGAATACATCCCTCAGACCCATTTGAAAGCCAAGCCCAGGTCCTACAAGATGCGAAGACCATGAGACCTGAAGGCTCTGGTGATTCTCTCTGGTGTTTCTCATGTTAAATTTCTCTACCTCATTCCACTTCCCCAGTTAGGAGACCATTAATGACACAAGATTTAATTTAAAAGAAAATAAATTAGCCCCTCACATTGTTTCATCCTTCCACAGTGACGCCGATTCCCCTGTATTTACGCAACGCTCTGCCCAAGCACAGCTGATGGGGCTGACTTCTTGCTCCTGCTGCCAGCAAAGACTCGTTGCGTATTGTATTTTAATTCTAAACGTGAGCTGCAACGCTCCCATAGTTCAGGAGATGAAGCTTTAAAATAAAATAAAAATAAATTTAAAAATACAACAAATAAATATCACAAGGATTTGTATCATTCATTTGCAGGAGGGGCAGTGAGATTAGCATCTGCTCCCGATCCAGCCTTTCAGCACACCGCAGGGAGCACACTTTAAACTCGAGCTTGACACCCTGCCCTTCAGAAGACTTTAGCCTTCAAGAGCGCTAGCATGGGCAGACTCTGCATGATCTTTCTGCAGGTTTTTTTTGTCAGTAAGCGGTAGGTTTCATGCACAGTCACTCGCTGGGTGTCCGTTTCTCTTCAACACCTCTCAGCGAGGGCATCCAAGCTCCTCACCTATTGACCGGTGCTTGTCAGCAAACCTCACACTGCACACCCAGCCCCGAAGAACCATGAACCGTGAGACGGGGATTGCAGAGACAGCGTGACAAGCTTGGAAAGAGGCTTCCTG